>NC_058405.1:20722907-21005941 GCF_002201575.2 Neomonachus schauinslandi | reverse complement strand
CATCAGTTGATGGATATTTGAGTTGTTTTCAAAACTTTGGCTATTATTTGGCTTAAATTCTGATAGGGATGTCTTCAGTTTGAAGATAAGTTTGGGGAGAATAGCATATTAGCAATGTGAATTCTGCAAGTCTATGAACATGGTATGCTCTTTTTTTAAAATTATTTTTTTATTTTTTATTATGTTCAATTAGCCAACATATGGTACATCATTAGTTTCTGATGTAGTTTTCAATGATACATGGTATGCTTTTTTATTTAGTTAGTTCTTAATTACTTTCAGTGAGACTTTATAATTTTCAGAGTATACATTTTGTATTTTTGTTACATTCATTTATAAGTATTTTGTTCTTAGCATCTGTTAATGATTTTAGAATTAGGGGAACATGTGATCTCTTTTGCAGATGATTGTGATATTATGGTCTTCTACTACAACTTGCCACACTTTGTTTCTTGTTGGTGTGGTTTGAGATCTTGTCCACAAATTATTCATTTGTCAGAGCTGATTGCCACACAACCCTCAAGTACATGATTGTTGCCTCTGCCAGAGAGACCTCTTAAGGAATCATTCGAGTTAGGCACCTGCCTATATTCACTGTCTTGTTTTAGAGTATTTGGAAACTTTTAGTCCCTTTAGTGCTACATTGGTGCGAAGGAAAGTTTAGAAATACTTATTTGAGCTTTTTCCTTGCCTCTCAACTACAGCTAGCCCAATGTTATTTTTCTTCATTTCCTCAAACTACTTAATATGCATCTTTCATGTATCCCATTTTCCTCCTGTATCAGCTATCTACAAACAACTTACCTTGTGGTAGTAGCCCTCATGACTCAGGTTAGTTGGTGAAAGGACACATAAAAACTTGATTTAAATATTCAATGGGTTAATACTTTAAAATGCTATTTGTTATAAAATTAATAACTACAATAACCTATTGTTTTAACCTTGGGGGACGAAATAGTACAAAGGGAAAAGCATAATTCAACACAGTCACAAAATCATGATGGAAATGAAACAGACTAGTTAGCATTGCAAAATTTTACTTCATTGTATTTGAAAGGATATTTTCAATGTTTAGAATACAAATAAATAGCTCCTTAAATCAAGCAAGGATTCATATATTTTCTAAATGAATAACATTCTACTATTTTTATTTGTAGAACAAAAACATAATAACATTCTACTTCACAAATATTAGAATATAATTAAAAATAAGAGCATGTGAACATTAGGGGATTTCTTACAACTGCTAGACCTAAAAGAGAAAATTCCTCAAACGTTCCCATTTTCTCTGGTGCCTCTCACTGGCCAAACCCAAATGGAAGCAAGCAGGTAAGAGATCTGTATTAGTCAGGGTTCTCCAGGGGAACAAAATCAATCGGGTATGGATATAGATAAAGATGTCCTTTTATCTATCTATCTATCTAGAGAGAGGGAGGGAAGGAGAGAGAGAAATTCATTATAGGGGCATTGTGCTGTGATTATGGAAGCTGATAAATCCCAAAATATGTAGTCAGAAAGCCAGAGACCCAATGGTGTAGTAGTTTCAGTCAAAAAAACCAGAATGTTTGAAATTTAAATAGAGCTGTTTCATTTTTAAGAATGAAGGTGGGGAAAGCCAGTGTCCAAGCAGGGAGGAGTTCCCTAGAACTCATTGGGAAGGCCAGCTTTTTTTTCTTTTTTTTCCCCTATTCAGGCCTTCAGGTAATTCGATGAGGGCCACTAACTTTAGGGATTGCAGTCTGCTTTGCTCAATCTGCTGGTTGAAGTTTTGCACAATATAAGCTTTAAGTGTTTGTTTATGACCAAACCAGAAAATATTTGACCAGTAGTTTCCAACACTATGTTATTTAATAGTAGTTTTGGAAGGCCCCTTAAAAAGCAACCCATAAGTATAATGGCTGATTAAAAGGGTAGAAGAGAGGGTAATGGATTATAATATGGTTTATTTATTTTTTTATTTTTTTAAGAGTTTATTTATTTATTTGAGAGAGAGAGACAGAGCATGAGTTAAGGGAGAGACAGAAGCAGACTCCCCTGATGCAGGGCTCAATCCCAGGAATATAAGCAATTTTACATGTTTTAACTCATTTAATCTTCCCTATAATCTTTGTGTGTGTGTATGTGTACATGCATGTACTTTGGTCATCTTTTGATAGATGACAATATTGGCAGAGAGAAGTTAAATAACTTCCCAAAGATAAATTGGTAAGAAGTATTAGTTTAACATGGCCATGGTAGAAAGCCAAATGTACAAAGAAACATAGGACGATGGATCGAAGGTGGTAGGTTGGCACAGTATCATAAAATCTTTAAATGAAAATTTAAGATATTTTGAATTAAATAATAATAAAACAAGTCATTGTAGATGGTAATCCTTCAGATATGAATTTTATTATCCTGGATGGTAGGTCATGGATTTATATTTATCTTGTAAAATTTGACTTTCCAGTTACCAGTGGCTCATTCTTTCGATAACATTTCTTAACATCTTCTCCCTAACGATACCATTCTTCTTAACTCCAAAAACCTCCTAATAAAAGTCTTGTCTGCTTCCTGCCTGCTTTTACCAGTGATCCTCCACTAACGATTAAAAAAAAAAAAAAAATCAATAAGTCCTATGAGATAGATAAGTCAGTAGAGGGTGATATGATAAGAAAAAAAGATATATCTAGGAAAGATGAGATATAAAAATGTTGAAAAATCAGAATCTCATTGCAGTATGTGATAATGTACATTCAACAAATGTGTATTATATATAGTGTATTTATATATATACATATTTTCCAGCACTGTTCTTGATATACAACATTAAGAAGATTTCTACCTTTGAAAATGTTACATTGCTTTTATAATTTGATTTTTATATTCTAATTAGGTCTTACAAAACTCAATTTTAATATCCACAAATGAATTAAGAAAAAAATACTACTAGTACTCTCTATTCTAGAGTTCTTTATGTATATAAAGAATATCCTAGCAAGATTCCCACTGGAAAGGAGCCCAGCACTTCAGGGTGTTCATTAGTATGGTACCCTTCAGGCAGACATTCTTATCCTAGACCACGAGAAGACTTCAGATCATTTTTTTTTTAAAGATTTTATTTATTTTTTTCAACACAGAGAGAGAGACAGCGAGAGAGGGAACACAAGCAGAGGGAGTGGGAGAGGGAGAAGCAGACTCCCCGCCGAGCAGGGAGCCCGATGCGGGACCCGATCCCAGGACGCTGGGATCATGACCTGAGCCGAAGGCAGACGCCTAACGACTGAGCCACCCAGGTGCCGCAGATCATTTTTAATCCTTTGAAACCTTATGCAGATATGAAAGTTTGTATGTTTTTCATTGCTTTTCTCAGGGATTCTTCAAGCTTATATTTATTTATTTATTTATTTGACAGAGAAAGACACAGCGAGAGAGGGAACACAAGCAAGGGGAGTGGGAGAGGGAGAAGCAGGCTTCCCGCGGAGCAGAGAGCCCGATGCGGGGCTCAATCCCAGGACCCCGGGATCATGACCTGAGCTGAAGGCAGACGCTTAACAACTGAGCTACCCAGGTGCCCCTCAAGCTTATATTTAAAAAACAAATGTCAAAAATTACTCCTGGAAACCAGGATACTCCTAAAAGGGAAGACTGACCTGAAATATGTTGATTGATTGATTGATTGATTTTAATTTTTCTGGCATATTTTTTTTTTATTTTTTGATGTAGTGTTCCATGATTCATTGTTTGCGTATAACACCCAGTACTCCATTCAGTACGTGCCCTCTTTAATAACCATCACCGGGCTAACCCATTCCCCGACTCCCTTCCCCTCTAGAACCTTCAGTTTGTTTCTCAGAGTCCATAGTCTCTCATGGTTTGTCTCCCCCTCCGATTCCCCCCCTTCATTGATTTATTTTTAATTCACACAGAGACGGAAAGATATTGCTATCCAATCACAGGAATGCAACTGGCTTATTGAAGCCTTTTTGTTTCCAAACGAGTAATGAAGGTGTCAACCACTGCAAACTAGATTTTGAATCAATACAACTTAAATTTTATGCCGCTACGTCTATCAGTCCTTGACAACTCCCTGACATAGTTAACATTATTGAGACCTGGTTTCTTAAATGCACCTGTTAGTGATTTACTTGCTGCCTCCCCCTCAGTACTCAGTAGAATGTTTACAAAGTACCTATCCTTTATTAAATCTTATTCATCTCTAGAAATACTTATTAAAATGAAATGAGAATCTAAAGAAGGTAGATAACAAAACACATCATCTTGTTATTTTGAGTATTAACTGGATGAAAAATGGCAAATGTAGTCGCCACTTAGGTAATTGTCCTCTTTGGCACCAAAAATCCAATGCTTTGACACAACTGAATGTTGTTGTTCATAATACTGTAACTAGGGTCAATACTTTCTAATATAGGTTTCCTCCTGGTTCAGGAAACTTCTGACTGGATTTGTTCACCAGCTCAAGAGCACAGGATAATAATGTCTATAATTAGCTAGCTTATTTGTGTCTTGAGAACAGTCTACTTGGAAACAATAGGTCCTAATTTTTTAAAAGTCATTTTTATAATTATTTGATTGAGCCATTTTTTGGTTAAAAATAAAACTGAAAAATTGCCAAACTCTCCTAAAATGTAGTGAAATATAATCCTAAAACTAAATCCACTTCAGTTCTTATATAATGAGACTCCACTATAAGCAGAATGTTAATCCAACACAGAATGTTATATGTACCTTGACTTCTGGAAAATCAAACAAATTAGAATGCACAAAAGGTTTTATAAAGTTTTCTGAGCAGAGATTAGAATATGTATGTGTATCTCATGTTAAATTCCCCAAATTCCACATTTAACATCATTTAACATTAAAAACCAAAATATCAACAAAAAGTCTGATAGTAGGTATAATTCCACACACTCTAAAGATGACAAAATAGAAAATGATAGCAAGGAGACTTAGCTGTCTCTATCACCACAAAAGAGGGAACAAGGGGGTAAAAAACTCCATTGGATATTTGAACTATAGTGTAGCACTGATTCAAATTTAAAGTTTAAATTTACAGTGCAAATATGGTGTCCCCCAAAACCTCACACAGAGAATATAAGTTAAGTGTTCTCATGGTGGTGGTGCTGCTTGATGTCTTGCAGAAGCAAACTCAAATCATGTCTTGAAAATGCCAACTTCAGTCCATCCAAACAAAGGCAATTTTAAGATGCATCTCTGTCTCAAAATGTTAGAAGTACTAGTTCCATGTAGGGCCACATAGGGAGCCACTTCAGGGTTTAGTACAGAAGAATAAGACATTCTGAAATATAATTCACTCTAAATTCCTTTGGATTAAATCTCAAGAGTGGATTTTGGTGTAATGATAGAAACACCAAATAGGAGGTCATTTCACAAATGAAGAAGACAGTAATGGTGACTCAGACCAGGGTGTTGTCAGTATAAGTGGTGAGAAGTGAATTAGAATACATATGATCTTGAGATCTGGCCAGCAAGATTTGCTGATGAACAGAATGTGGGGTGTAGGGAAAAAAAAAAAAAAGGAATCAAGGATAACTTCAAGTGTATCGTGAGCCAAGGGAGGAACAGAATAAAGAAGACTGAAGGTACTGTAGGTCTGAGGTAGAAGAATTTCTGTTTCAGTTTAGTTTGAGCTGTGTAGTAGATACCTAAGCAAAAATGTCAAAGAGTCAATTGGAGGTATAAGGCAGGAATTCTGAAGAGAACTCTGTTCTAGAGATATGATTTGGCTTTTCTTAGCATTTATGTAAAACCATAATATAAGAAGAGACCACTAACGGAGTGATCTTAGACCAAGAAGAGCATCAAGGCCAAGGACTAGGTCTGAGACACTCTGCATAGTTTGAAAAAAGGTGGGAGGAAAACACAAAAAACTGTCTCATAGAGTGAGTGACATGTTTTATTGGGTTGAAATAGTGATTTCTTATTGGTGATAAAGACAAGAATAGGTTAGGTAAAGTGTTAAGTGAAAAACTATGTTGGAATAGATGTCTAGAAAGCCTTCTTTGTTAAAATTGCTGCTGAAATGCATAAAAGAATAAAATATATCCTGGAAATATAATAAATAATGAACACTCAACATTTCTTCAAGTGTTTATTTATAATATAGGATTGTAGTTTAACCATTTTTTTCCCTATGGGAAATACATAGTTATTGTTAGTTGCTAGAGTAAGTGGGCATGGATGTTTGTCAGTTACCTGTTTTCAGTAACTGGCAATTTAGATAGTCCTAGAAAAGTGTAAATAATGCAGTAAAGTCAGTGGATGAGAATTGACTCTGAGGCATTTTAAGATGTTAAATATTTCCCTCAAGTCATCTGGCTACAGATAAACATTATTCTTTCAACTAAGATTAAAACAATAGTATGCTTAGAAGAGAGATGTGGCAATTATAAGGCTTAGACCACAATGAAGTTAGAAAAAAAAAAGTGATAGATATTTAAAAAACAATTAAAGGAAAACAATGGATATGCCCATCCAAAGCTCATCTTGGAAAACAGGTGTTCTGTCTTGCCATGAGGGGTTTTCAAGGCCATATCAGGTACATCACTACTGGCAAATCTGGTAAGAGATTCACATGGCGCAAAGTACATTTTCCTAACCTGATTCATAGCAATCAGATCCTTGATAATTGTCTCCTCATGTAGATACCCTAAAGTGATATCACTGGCTACCAGAACAACACGAGTATGTCATTCATATAGCAGTCTATTTATACTGATAGTATTTCCATTTTAGTTTCATATATCATTCTCTTGAAAAACACTTTTTGTTTTATTTTCTCACATATGACAACTGTCTTTGTAGATAGGATAACATAAGGATCTCTCTCTCTCTCTCTTAGGAAGAAAACAAAAACTAGATTTCCTGCAGGATAATGGTCTAAGTAAGAGTTATGGTAAGGGCACCTGTCTGACTCTTGATTTCAGCTCAGGTCATGATCTCAGGGTCCTGAGATGGAGCCCTGCATCTGGCTCCACGCTCAGCAGGAAGTCTGCTTGAGATTCTCTCTCTCTCCCTCTGCCCCTCCCCGCTTAAATAAATAAATTTTTAAAAGAAAACAGTTAATGGTATAGTAGGTTCCATTGAGAAAAATGAAACTGTCCAAAGTTTCTCAACCCTGGTTCTCAACTAGAGGTAATTTTATCCCCAGGGTACCTTTGACAATGTCTGAGGACATATTTGATTATGAAAATAATTCTAATAATCCCTCATGAGAGGGAGGTGGGGTACTGTCATCTGGTGTGTAGAGGCAAGGGGTGCTTCAAAACATCCTATAATGCATAAGACAGCCACTGAAAACAAAAAAATTATCTAATCCAAAATGTCAATAATGATAATATTAAGAAACTCTGTTATTGTAGGTAAGCCTACACCTAGGTTAGGTTTAACTGTACCCATTTATCTCAATAAAACCAGAATTGTTAAAAATTTCTTCCTACTCTATAATATGTGATATGATAAAATATGATATGATGTGCTGGATTGAATAATGTCCCCTCAAAAATCATATCCACTGGCTCAGATCAGACACTGGAAACTCCATTTGGAAATAGAGTCTTCGTGAATATAATGAAGTTAAGATGAGGTCATGCCAGATTAGTGTGAGTCCTAAATTCAATGACTGGTATACTTTTAAAGAGAGAGAAATTTGGAGAGAGAGACACAGAGGAGAGACATAACACAGACAGAAGAAGGCCATGTGATGACAGAGGAAGAAATTGGAGTGATACAGATGCGAGGCAGAACACCAATATTTGTTGGTGACCACCACAGTCGAGGGAGAGACAAGAAAGCATTCTTCCCCTGGAGACTTCGGAAGGAAGATAACCCTGCTGACATCTTGATATTAGAATTCTAGCATCCAGAACTTCGAGAATAAATTTCTGTTGTTTTAAACTGTCCAGTTTTGATACACTTATGGCAGCTCTGAAAAACTGATACATATGGTATGATATATAATATGATATATGACATAATTTCATTGCATATATTGTGGTTAGGGTTTCCTGAAGCTGAGAGTAGGGGAAACGAGGCTCCATGATTCTTTCTCATCACCACTGTAGCTTAACATTCAGATTGAAATATGTATTTTGCTAGACCCAGAACACATATAAATCATTATAAAACTATAAAAAGTGTTGCTAGTATTACTGTTTTGCATCAAGAAGTAGCAATATTTTAAAGAAGAAAGTATCCTCAGTAGGTAGACTATTACAGAAACCAATTAGAATTTATTTTGTGTTAGGGATCAACATGTAGAATGGCCTAGACCTTTTTAAAATTTCTACAGCTATTTTAACAGAAGATCACACATACTATCTGCTTTTTAAAGGTGTATTTTCTGTCTGAATAGAATATTATGCAAATTATTTTAAATTATGATTTGAATTAAAAAAGAAAAGCTTAAATTTTCTTTAGTTCTAAACTTTATTTAAACCTACAACAGGGGCACATGGATGGCACAGTTGGTTGAGTGTCCAGCTCTTGTTTTCAGCTCAGGTTGTTATCTCATGGTTGTGGGATCAAGCCCCACATCTGGCTCCACACTCAGTGTGGAGTCTACTTGAGATTCTCTCTCCCTCTCCCTCTGCCCCTCCTCTTGTGCTCTCTCTCTGAAATAAATAAATCTTTAAAAATAAATAAACAACAAAAAAGTCATTAAATTATTGTTAGCTGCTATGCTTCAAAAGATTCTCATGGAAAGATACATAAATGATATTGCTGTACAATTGGTTTTATACAGTTGGGTAATCACTGATAATCCAGTGTAGATAAATTTAAAGTATTATTAAGTTTAAATTAAACAAGAATAGGAACATCTTTAATCTATACCTACACGATATCAAAGAAATTCATTGGAAAATGAAATATTTATTGAAATAGTTCCTTGAGCCATAAAATTTTAAAGTCCACCAAATGGTTATTTCAATTTTATTGCACAAATTGGATGTTATTCATACTATACAGGGTTGTAGATAGGATCTGAAATTTCAGAATAATCTAGCGGTTATTGATTGGTTATTTAAATACCATTAAAGTAACTGTATGTTATTGTTAATATTGATCATTTAGATAATTTTATATCAAAACTCTACTGCAATGAAAATCTATAATCATTGTTCATCTAGATAAATAGATGTAGGCATATTCTACTGACTTATCAATTACTTTTTTTTGCTTTTTTATTACTCTATTTAATCCTAAAATTTGATTAACAAAAACTATTGAGATTATAAATACATAAATACATTACCCTTAGAACATTATTTAATTCTAGTCTGAATAAAACCATAATGGAACATTCATATTTATTTATTTAAAATACTATTATTGATCTGACTATTATTGATACTAATTAAAATAAAACAAAATATTTTATACACCTTTGTAAATATTGCCCATTGTTTTGTATATAGGAAGCTCTGGTAATTTAAAACTGAAATTTCTTCTCTTTCTACATTCTAGTGCTAGTTTTTCCATGGGTATCAAATTGGAAAACTTTCACGAGTCTGGTATCTTTGGTGTGCTTGGTAGCTAATGGTGCTTAAATTTTCACTCTTCAACCATATAGAACAGCAACTATCTCATCTTTTAGAAACCATGAAGTAGGGCTAGAGGCTTAGAGATGATAGTCTTACCGAATCCCTAAAATGTTAATAACTATTTTATGGGATGATGTAAGAAACATTGCAAATGGCTTCTATAAATTATCAAAACTAAGGGACAATCCTTTTGGCATTTCAATCAACCTAATCGAATTAATTATACTGTTTCTCTATCAGTTTATTGAATTCATGTCATTTTCATTGGTGAAAAATTGACTGCTAGAGTAAAATAACTAGCAACCATAACCAAAGGGAAATATGTTTATTAATAAAGTTTCTTGGATTTATATTTGTACTTCTTAACAATTTGATATTTTTTTAAAGATTTTATTTATTTGAAAGAGAGAATGAGACAGAGAGAGAGCATGAGAGGAGGAAGGGTCAGAGGGAGAAGCAGACTCCCTGCTAAGCAGGGAGCCCGATGCGGGATTCAATCCTGGAACTCCAGGATCATGACCTGAGCGGAAGGCAGTCACTTAACCAACTGAGCCACCCAGGCGCCCCATGATTTTTATTTTTGATACCCCAGCAACTGTGTCCCCGGGATGTCACTGTTGAGTCCCACATCTTCATTATTCTTCATCATAATCTCAGGGCTTTTAACAGTGCCTGGCATATGGTCAGTCAATAAAAGTATGCTGAGTGGATAAACTCAGGCTTAGAGTTGGGATGATCTTCTAATGCCATAAATGTATAATATGCCATGAAATGCCTGGAATAATAACTATTGCTATATCTTTTCCAACAAACATGAAGTGAGAACATACCCAAGGATATATTAAACCATTTTTGTAAGCTTCACTAGTCATTAAAAAAAAAAAAAGATGTTACATCTAAAGTAAAAATCTCCTTACTAAGTAATATTAAAAGGAGGTAAAGAAATTAGGCATTACTTGAAATAATAGAAAAAGTACAAAATAAAGTTGCAATTCAGAGAAAAATTGATAGAAAAATGAATAGAATATATTTGTCTGTTTGAAAATAGAAAATACTTCTCATAATTGGAGTCTCCAGATGAAAATGGTCATTATTATCCAATTGTTAAATAGATACTACAGATAGTTTTTAAGTACAAAATAATTATTTAAGAAAACAAATACAAAATACATTTTGAAAAATTTAACTGAAATCATTATGAGATTATTTAGAGAAGAAAAGAACTACTTTGGCTTTTCAAAAACCATTTAATTATATGGATTTTTGTAATATACCAACAACTTTCTGTTAGCTTCTAAATGGTATCCTACCTGTTCTAAATTTAAATTGATTTCAAATATAAACTTACTGGTAATTTAATTTCTTCAGAAATAATAGGATGACAATAGACAATGTCGTAATATTGTTCACATTTTTAGACAGTTGCTTGCTGAAGTTCTATTAAGAAAGGAGAAGATAATACCTTTAACAAAGAAATGCAGAACAATAAATTTTAGGAATTACCTGTGCTTTAAAGACATGTGGAATCACAGAATTGTATTACATATTTCTATATTGACAATTGATCTATTTTAGAACAAGATGCAAATCCTATGGCAATTTCACTAGCAATAAATGTTTCAAAGGGATTTATATTAGCCATACATCAAATAGCTATTTACTTTAGAAATAGTAATCATCACACAGTGAATATGAGAATCACACAACCATACCTTACAAAAACCATTGTTGATCAGTTGGCCAAATCAAAATATATTTCTAATGATGTGCCATAGAGCTATATTATTTTCTAAATTTGATTCAGTAGTCACCATAATACACCTATATATAAAGTACTTTGCTGTGTGAATAACAATGCAAAATATAGAAATCAGCTTTTTACAGATTATTGAATTAGTGATAATCACAATAACATAATACACAATATATTTCAATAACTGTTAATTGAATTGCATTGACCTTTGCCTTTAGTAAGACAAGAGACATCTTGGCAATCTTCTGCTATTTGGCATACAAGAATGCTGAATGTGATAATAATTATGCTTGTTTATATTATTAGAGACCCTGAAAGACAACAGGGAAATCCATTATGGATGGAAGCGAAGTTCTCAGGTACAGGAAGTGACACAGATACTGAAGCTGCCAGATAACAACGGGCATAGAAACCGATGGTAGTGGCCTAGAAATTTAGTATCTTGCCCTGAGTAGAGTGGGAATTTGGATCCAGGACCACCTTATATATGTCAAGTGCCAATGAAGCTTATCTCTCAAGAAACAAGTGAATTAAAAAAAAAAAAAAAATTCCCACCACAGAGACAGAAGAGCAAGAGAAATTTTCTGTTTCATCCCTGGCTCTGAGTACAGGTTGAAACAAACAAAAGAAGGGCTCCCTTGAAAATTGGTTAATACTAGCTAGTTCTCATATAATTTGATTATTGAATCTCAAGAAATCTCAAAAGCTACATGCTTTTTGAAACTTAAAATAAGTAGGACTATAATATTCTTAGGTAATTAATATAAGCAAACATAAATCCCTCTAAAGTAAATGCTTCCCCAACATGGCTCTCAAATGTTTCCATAAATAGAATTCCAGAAAATGTGGTTGTAATAATAATTAATTTTTTAAAAACTAAACAAAATGCAGAAGTAAATAAACAAATGAAGGAGACTGTAAGGAAAAACAGAACCAGATAAATGAATATCTCATTTAATGAAATTACCAATTGTAGAAGAAGTATTAAGGATGCTTATTGTGTATATAGAAATTAAAGAGGCAATGGAAAACCCAAGAAAGGTGTAAGACATTGAAATTAAGCAGTTACAAAGTCAAACAGCGAATTAGGCAGTAAGTGAAAATAGAACTAATTGGCATATAAAGTTAGGTAAATTATTGAGGGATAAACAGAGACACAAAAGTTTTTAAAAAAATATGTATGAAGGTTTAGCAAAAAGACAAATGAAGTGGTCCAAAATATATCTCCTAAGAATTCTAGAAATTAGTAGTGACAAGAATAAAAGACAAACAATATCCAAAGAGATAATAGCTCAGAAATTATCATTGTGGATGAAATATACAATCCCAGAATTCAGAAAAGGAAGAGTTTCACATAGGTAATCATACAAAGAAATGAACACCTAGATACATCTTTGTAAATGGGTTACTCAGAGGTTACTCAGGGTTGCTTAGAGAAAAGAAAATCCCTTAAAAACAGATGGGGGACAAAAGCTGATTATTAATGGAAAATGTATGGATCCCTGATTTCTCACTAGCAGTAAGAAGACAAGGAATAATACTTCTAAATTATTGATGGGAATAACCATTTCTAAAAGGTGAATAAATTTCAAAAGAAGAAAAATGATCTTACGTGGAAGGTGGCCATGTTAAAAGAGATCATGTGTTCGTAAAATGGTAAAGAGGTTTTTAATCTAAATAAAGTTAAACAAGGGTGATATAAAAAGCAAAAGTAACAAATCCTAACTGGTAGAGTTTTAAAAAGCAAGATTAAAGTAAGAAAGGTACATAAACCATTTTGTATGAACTAGAATAGGTTTGCTTACAATTACTGCATGCTAGATTCCTTTTTTTTTTTTTTTTTGGTTCAGGAGAAGAGTAAAAACCACTGATTCATTATAGAATATGCTAAGTTAACGACACTTATTAAGGTGTTGAGGGTAAGTGCTAAAATAACAGGAATGTTGTATGTCTTCTAAATCAGTGGCTGTGTGGGCAACTAGATGGCTCAGTAGTTTAAGCGTCTGACTATTGATTTCGACTCAGGTCATGATCTCAGGACCATAGGATCAAGCCCAGCATTGGGCTCCTCAGTCAGCAGGGAGTCTGCTTAAGATACTCTCTTTTCTTCTCCCTTTACCCCTCCCTGATGCTCATGTGCTCTCTCTTGCTCTCTCTTTCTCTCTCTCTAATAAATACATAAATCTTTAAAAAAATAAATAAATGGCTGTGGTAAAAGGAAATGGGGAAAAATATAAAACAATCAAAAGGAAGAAGAAACTTCTGTTCGGAGAAAGAAAAGATGAGATAAATATAAAGCAGAGACCCAGGTGGTAGGAAAATATTAAGATATGTCATATTCACAAGATAATTAAATGAATTCAACCAGACTTAAGTTGAATTAAAAATACTAGATGCCTGGGTGGTTCAGAGGGTTAAGCGTCTGCCTTCGGCTCAGGTCATGATCCCAGGATCCTGGGATCGAGTCCCGCATTCGGCGCCCTGCTCCTTGGGGAGCCTGCTTCTCCCTCTGCCTCTCTGTTTCTCATGAATAAATAAATAAATAAATAAATAAATAAAATCTTTAAAAAAATACTAGAGGCAGTGTACAAAAGAAACACTAATGCGTAAGGTGGAAAGAACAGTAATAGCATGTTAGTTTGGTAGGACTGCCATAATAAAGTCCCAAAGACTGGGTGTCTTAAACAACAAAATTTATATTCTCACAGTTATAGAGGCTAGAAGTTCAAAATCAAGGTGTTGGCACAATCGTTTTTTTTCTGAGGGCCACAGGCGAGGATGTGTCCCAGGCTTTCTCTCCTTACAAATGGCGATTATCTCTCTGCATCTTCAATCACCTTTTCTCTGTACATGTCTGTGTTCAAATTGCCTTCCCTGTAAAGACCCTAGTTGGGTTAAGGCCCACCCTAGTAAGCTCATTTTAATTTAATTATTTCTTTAAAGCCCCGTTTTGAAATAGAGTCACATTCTGAGGTACTTAGGGTTAAAACTTCAACATTTCATTTTGAGGGATATGAGTTACTAATAACAGGTGGAAAAGACATACTACAGAAATACTAATAAAAATGAGCTCTAGAGTTACATTAGCAGCAAAATGAGATAAGACTTTAGACAAACTGCATTTCTAATGATAAAGGGTCTAACTATATTAGGATTTAAGACTCAGTTCAAAAAAAAAAAAGACTCAGTTTACTATAAGATATAATATTTTTTCAATTGTGTGTGCCTAATAAAATCCTTTCAAATTATTAGAACACAAAAAGAAATCAATAAATTTACCATAATAGTCTGAGACTTTTTAACATATCCCTTCCAATCATTCATTAATCAAGCACGCAAAAAATCAGTAAGAATGTAGAAAAATTTAATCTTGCAATTAACAAGATTCAATGGACATACCTAGGATGGAGCTCCTAACAATTAGTGAAAATATATTTTTTCTCAAATACATCTGAAACAGTTCTACAAACTGACAAATCTTTATACCATAAATCAAGTTTCAACAAATATTTGATGAGTTGGATCACATAGACCACATATTTTGGCCACAAAACAGTTATACAATAAATATCAAGATGTAAGAGTCTATTATAAATTAATAAAATATTAATTAACCCATAGATGAATAAAATAATCAAAAGGGAAATTAGAAAAAAAATTAGCATTGGAATACAACAGAAATGCTACATATCAAAACTTTTATATAAAATATAATATATATGCAAAATATATCTCTACATTATATAGAGAGCCACAATCATTATTTGTAATTCTAAAATCCAAAAAGCTCTGTTTTTAATAATTGACACCAAAAATGTTCTCATAAATACTGAAGTCTTTAATTTTATTTGAATTTTATATGTTTCAATTCATCTTCAAAATTTTCTTTTCCAAATTATGTCTTACAGCCTTCCAATTTATAATTCTGAATTCTATATACTTCCTACATTTAAAAGAACCATATACACTGTGTGTTTCTGGCAGCTAGTTCCACTAATAAAAGGAAAGAACTTAATAACTTGCACTCAGCTTTGACTATAACACAATACCCAGTTTCATTCCTTGTTTCAGAAATCATTGACATCTCTGTCCATGCCATGGCATGTCCATATTCTCTTGTGTATTTTATTTTTACCTTGCTGCCTTTACAGTCTAATGTCCCTGCCACCCTGAGACAGTTATTTTAATGTGCTTTTTATTATTATTTCTTCATACTGTTTTCACTTAGTTTGTTCAATTTCCCTATTCTAACTTCTTATATTAAATGTGTATTTTTTTAGTCAATTATTAGCCTCTTCGAATAAAGTTAATCAAAACACACTATGTTTTAAGTACTTCCTAAACTATGTCTCACCAAGCATTTTATTATTGGCATTTTTACTACTGACGTTATTTTATTATTAAAAGTTGTTAAAATATGTTTATTATTGTTTAGTTTTAAGTATTAGCTTTTTTTGCCTGAGATTTTTGTAGAATATATCATTTAGGTTTCAAATATAAGGATTGCTATTAACTATGCTTCCAATTGTGATTTTTAAATTAATTCATTTGCGGTGCAGAGAACACAATCTATATAATGTTGATTCTTCCAATGTATTTAGAATATCATTATAAACTTGTAAGTAGTTAATTTTGTAAATATTCGATGTGAGGTTAAATAAATTTACATTATTTGAATGTAGCATGGAATAGCAAAACACATATGCAAACAATGAATCATGGAACACTACATCAAAAATTAATGATGTAATATATGGTGATTAACATAACATAATAAAAAAAACAAGTGGAAAAAACACATAAATACACATTTAAAATTGATGTAAAAATTCAGATTAATGTGTTTGTGTATAAATTCCATTTCATTACATTGTTCTTCAAGTTCTCCCTCTCCCTGCCTCTAACTCATGTCTGGTTTTTTTTTTTTTTTTTTTTGCCCCCTTGGAAATACATGTTAAATTATCTTACTACAAATATTGACTTATGTACCTCTATCCCTTGTCCTTTTAGTTGTTGCTTTATGTAGTTTGAGATCATGTTGTTAGATACATGCTTGTATTTTTAAAAATTTTTACTAGTATTTTTATACTTGAATTTATAGCATTTCTCTTACTAAAGAGAATCAAAGTATGATTTTTCTAAATTTTCTAATTTCATGTCTTCACCAATACTTACTGTTTCCCTTTTTAATTGTAGCCATACTAGCATGTGTGAGTGATATATTATTTTGCTTTTGATTTGTATTTACCTAATGACTAATGATGTTAAGCATTTTGGTATGCGCTTGTTTGAAATTTTTATATTTTCTGCAGAGAAATCTCTATTAAAGTTTTGCCTACTTTTAAATTGGATTTTTATGTTTTTGTTGTGGAGTTTTGAGAGTTCTTTCTTCTGGATACTAGATATTATCATATATATGACTTGAAAATATTTTCTCCCATTTGTTATGTTGTGTACTCACTTCAAGATTTTTTGTGTTTGAGAGAGAGAGAGCCTGCTTGCGTGCATGCGAGGGGTAAGGGTAGAGAAGAGGCAGAGGGAGAGGGACAAGTAGACTCTGCATTGAACAAGGAGCCCAACCTGGGGCTCAACCCCACGACCCCAAGATCATGACCTGAGTAAAAATCAAGAGTCCGACGTTCAACTGACTGAATCACCCAGAGCCCCTGCACTCACTTTCTTAATAATTCCTTTCACGCACACAAGTTTTAATTTTGATGAAGTCCAGTTTATCTGTTTTTTTTTTCCTATTGCTGCTCATATTTTTGGTGTCATATCTAATAATCCATTGCCAAATCTAAGGTTGTGTAGATTTACCCCCATGTTTTCTTCTAACAGTATTATTACAGATTTTAGCTTTTGGATAGTTGAATCTATTTGCATATAAAATAATTACTGGTAAGAAAGGACTTTTGTTATTTTACTGTATGATTACTATGTGTCATATATCATTTTTGTTCTTCGTTTTCTCTATCACTGCCTTCTTTCGTGCTTTATTTTTTTGTTGTCTATCTTTTTAATTTCCTCTTATTTCCTTTTGTGTTTATTTCTTAGATTGATTACCATACAGAGTATAACATCCCAAATTTATAACGGTCTAATTTGAATTGATATCAACTTAGCTTAAATAGCATAAATACATTTCTGCTGCATATACTCCTATTTTATTTCATAATATGCATTCTCATACATTATGTGACCATTAATACATATTTATAATTATTGTTTTATGCCTTTGTCTTTTAAATTATATGGAAATGAAAGGAGGTTTTGCAGTCCAAACATACAAAACTGGCTTTTGCTTTTACTTTTACCTTTACCAGAGTTCATTATTTCCTCATATTGCTTAGAGTTACTACCTAGTGTCTTTTTATTTCAGCTTGAAAAATATTAGCATTTCTTATCGGGTGGGTCTTCTAGTGACTAATATTGTCAACTTTGTTTACTGGGAATGCTTTAATTTCTGATTGATTTTTGAATGTTAGTTTTGCTGAATATAGAATTTTTGGTTGCCAGTTATCTCTCTTAGCACATTGAAAATATTACCGTAATCACTCTTGTCTTTGTGGTTTCTGATAAGAAAATTGTTGTGAATGGTTTTAAGGATACTTTGAGATGAGTTGCTTCTCTCTTGTTGCTTTCAGAATTCTCTGTTTATCTGCGGCTTTTTATAATTTGATTATAATGTATTTCAGTGTGGATTTCTTTGAATGCTCTGAATTATTGTGGTTCTTAAATTTGTAGATACTTCTCAAATTTGAGAAGTTTTTGCTCATCCTTTTTTCTGTTACTTTTTATCTCCTCTCTGGATAAGTGTAATCCTGTTTTTATTCTTTTTGGTGCTTGTAAATGGGATTATTTTCTTAATTTCCTTTTCAGATTGTTCACTGTTAGGTATAGAAATACAACTGATTTTTATATGTTGATTTTTGTGTCCTGGAAATTTCCTGAGTTTCTTTCTTATTTACTAGTTTTCATTTGGAGGCTTGACTAAGAAAGAATCTGCTTTCAAGACTCCTCAGTTCATTGGCAGAATTCATTTGCTTGCAGTTGTAAACCTGCAGTTTCTGCTGGCTGTTGAAAGGTGTTGCCTTCACCTCTTGGTGGCTGCCTGCAATTTCTGCTTTGTGGTCTGTGTTCACCATGGCTATTTTTTTTTTTTTTTAATCATTCAGTGTATTAGTTTTCACAGGGTACCAAGACAAATACCACAGACTGGGTAGCTTAAAAAAAAAAAAAAATTGGCCTCATGGTTTTAGACCTGTAAGCCCCACCCAGATCAAGAACCAACAGGGTTAGTGATGCCTGGGTGGCTCAGTCAGTTAAGCATCTGCCTTTGGCTCAGGTCATGATCCCAGGACTCTGGGATCGAGTCCTGCATGGGGCTCCTTGCTCAGCAGGGAGCCTGCTTCTTCCTCAGTGTGCTGCTCCCCCTCCTTGTGCGCTGTGTCTCTCTCTCTGACCAATTAAAAAAAAAAAAAAAGAACCAACAGGATTGGTTTTTGGTAAGTGCTCTTTTCCTGGATTGTAGTTGGCCATCTTCTTAGTGTCCTCACATGGCCTTTCCTCAGTGCAAGTGCATTCAGAGAGAGCGTGCTGGTATCTTTTATTATAAGGACACTAATCCTACCAGATCGTTTAAACTTAATTACTCCCTTAGAACTTCTATCTACAAATACAGCCACACTGGGGATTAGGTTTTCAAAATAGGAATTTGAGGGGAACACAAACATTCAGTGTAACACATTCAGTTAGCAAGGGGAATCTCTAAAGTGAGTCTGCTAGCCGTGTGGAGTCTAATATAACATAATCATGAGAGTCACTTCCCCTTATCTTTGCCATATTATATTTGTTAGAAGCAACATACAGTTCCCAGACACACTCAAGTGGAGGGAATTACAAAAAGATTTGAACACCGAGGAAAAGATCATCGAGGCCATCTGAAAATCTATTTGCCAGAGTTTAAAAGTCAAGATTTTTATTTTTATTTTATTTTTCAAGTGGTTACCTCTCAGTCATCAAGACCCAAATTTAGTATACTTTTCTTCTAATATTCTTTTTCATTCATTTCATTACTCAGTGCTCATCACAATGTGTGCTCTTAATCCCCATAACCTGTTTCACCCATCCCCCCAACCAACTCCCCTCTGGTAACCAACAATTTGTTCTCTATACTTGAGTGTGTTTTTTTTTTTCCTTTTTTCTGTTTGCTTTGTTTCTTAAATTCCACATATGAATGAAATCCATTTGCCTTTCTCTGACTGACTTATTTCATTTAGCATTATATCCTCCAGATCCATCCAGGTTGTTGCAAATGGCAAGATTTCATCTGTTTTTATGGCTGAGCAATATTCCTGTGTGTGTGTGTGTGTGTGTGTGTGTATACTTTTTTATTCATCTATTGATGGACTTTGGGTTGCTTCCATATTTTAGCTATTGTAAATAATGCTGCAGTAAACATAGAGGTGCATATATTCTTCCAAATAGTGTTTTTATATTCTTTGAGTAAATATCCAGTAGTAGAGTTACAGAATCATTTGGTAATTCTATGTTTAACTCATTGAGTCTGTTTCTATGTGTTAGGAAAATCAGCTACGTCTCCTGCTTTTGAAAATAGCAGCCTTGGGCGCCTGGGTGGCTCAGTTGGTTAAGCGACTGCCTTTGGCTCAGGTCATGATCCTGGAGTCCCGGGATCAAGTCCCGCATCGGCCTCCCTGCTCGGCAGGGAGCCTGCTTCTCCCTCTGGCCCTCCCCCCTCTCATGTGCTCTCTCTCATTCTCTCTCTCTCAAATAAATAAATAAAATCTTTAAAAAAAAAAAAAAGAAAATAGCAGCCTTATGAAGAGGTGATCCTATAATGCCCTGCAGTGCAGTGTCCCCTATTCACCAGAACCTGGAACTTCAGGGATATCTCCTATGTGTGTTGCATGCACCCCGCTGTTGTGGCTGAGCCACATTTGCCTTCAGCTCAGTCATCTGCAGGGTCTCTCTACCTGTCGTGGCAGTGATAGAGAAAACGAGGAACAAAAATGGTGTATGTTTGGTCCCTGTGTTGTTAGTGGGCCAGGCTGGGGCTGCTTCTGCTCGAGTTGAGTGGGGCCAGGCATCTCCCAGAGCTGTAGTAGCCCTGAACTGCAGTGCGTTTTCCCTTTCTTGTCCCCTGAGAAGCTTGCATCAGCGGTCGGTTCTGCAGTCAGACTGTATCTGGGCTCCCTACCCACTGCTGGGGCTGCAGTGAACTGGTATGTGTGGTTTTCCTCCGCCCTCCCTGGGGCAGGACTCACTGTGGGGTGGTGCTCACCCCGGTCCCCTGGTCGGGGCTGCTTGCACACTCCCATGCCCATGTCACTGCTTTGGGTGAACTCCCGCCCTTATCTTAAATGTTTTTTTTTAATTTTTAATTTTTTTCTCTTCTGTTTTGTTTATTTGATTCTTTTTTTTAAAGATTTTATTTATTTATTTGAGAGGGAGAATGAGAGAGAGAGAGAGAGCATGAGATGGGGAGGGTCAGAGGGAGAAGCAGACTCCCTGCCGAGCCAGGAGCCCGATGCGGGACTCGATCCCGGGACTCCAGGATCATGACCTGAGCTGAAGGCAGACGCTTAACGACTGAACCACCCAGGCGCCCTCTTTTTTTTTTTTTTTTTAAAGATTTTATTTATTTGAGAGAGAGAGAATGAGAGATACCATGAGAGGGAAGAGGGTCAGAGGGAGAAGCAGACTCCCTGCCGAGCCGGGAGCCCGATGCGGGACTCGATCCCGGGACTCCAGGATCATGACCTGAGCCGAAGGCAGTCGCTTAACCAACTGAGCCACCCAGGCGCCCCCTGTTTATTTGATTCTTGTCCCATTATTACTTGACTGGTATTGAAAGAGTTTATCTAACCTCTGTTTCTCCTCTTTATTAAATATTAAATATTTACTCATCTTTATTTCCTATTTAAATTTTTAGTTCTCTCTTCAAAAAATCTTTCTCAATCCCTCTCTTTGTCTCTCTCTATTGTTATTAATATTATTACTATTATTTTGGTTATTTCTATCAACAGTTTTTATCAAAGATCGGTATTGGTAAACTTTTTAAACTTTACATATATAGAAAACACATATGAATTATAGGCTTATATTTTATTAATACGTTGGTTAGATATAAAATCAGTAGTTTAATTCTTTTTTCCTATGAAAATTTAGAAAAGATCGCTTCCTGTTTTCTTGTCCCCTTGTCACTACCATGACTACTGGTTGGAATCTGATCTTTTATTTCTTCGAGACTATTTAACAACTTTTGAAAATGACTCTTTCTTTGATGATCTAATTATTACACTATGTGTGGATTTTAACTATTCTGTTTTGAACTATCCTATTCCTTTCAATGAGAGGTCTTTTATCTTCTTATAAATTCTTTGGAATTCTATATATTATTTTTTTATTTTTTTTCTTCCTCATACATCTGGACTATCTGAATAGTAATCCTACACATCTAATACTATTTATTATATCACCTGTTCCTTTATTTTTCATGTGAATTTTTAAGAGTTCCTTTATTGGGGGCGCCTGGGTGGCTCAGTTGGTTGGGCGACTGCCCTCGGCTCAGGTCATGATCTTGGAGTCCCGGGATCGCGTCCCGCATCGGGCTCCCCGCTCGGCGGGGAGTCTGCTTCTCCCTCTGACCCTCCCCATCTCATGCTCTCTCTCCCTCTCTCATTCTCCCTCTCAAATAAATAAATAAAATCTTTTAAAAAAAAAGAGTTCCTTTATTGAATTTCAGTTTAATTTATATTTTTAAATTTTATCGGTTCTGTTATTTCTCCACCTAGTGAATTATTTCAACTCATTATTTTTTACCTAATATTTATGCTCATTCTTCTTTATAACTAGTTCTCCCTTTTTCATGATGTTGTGGGATCTATCATCTCTTTGAGGTATTATTCTTAATTTAATATTTTCTTGTGGTTCATTGTATCTGGTTTATGTAATGTGGGTTTTTTATTCCAATGTCTTTTTCTTATTGTAGTTTGATTCTTAAGTACCTATTATTTTGGATTTTGAGCTTACTTGCCTTGGAGGTACCACATACTTGGCATGCAGTTTGTGTAAGTTGGAAGGAGCAAGGCCAAGTCCTTACTGTTTCTGGTAGTTTTAAAGTGTGAAGTAGGGGAAGCATTCTCCATGGCAGGGGCTGCAGTATCGTGGTTGAGCTTGGCCATTCAGATCAGAAATTTTCTCTTTAAAAATTCTGAATCCCAGAGAAACTGTCCTCACCTGTTTCATTAGCTTTTCTCCTTGTTCGTTCGTAGTATAACCAGGAGGAACCTGCTGATACCCTTTACTCCACCCTAGATGTGACAACCCTGTTATATACCTGGCTCACACTGATGTAATAATTATCTCAGAGGCATGTGACAGAGAATACAAAGCCCAATCAAAGCACTCTTCCTGTGAAGACTTCCCATACACAGCACCAAGCCTGTTACAGTAAGTTACAATTGACTTTATTACACCAGGAATTCCTCAAATATGTTAGTTCTTCAAATCTGTAAAAATTGCGTGAACAATATCAATATTATATTGGTGAGGTTTCCAAAGGATATTTTCAAAAACCTTGACAATCTTTATCTCTGAATAATTGCTCCTCCCCCTCCTTTGGCTCCCAAAATGGCTTTCTTTTTTTGGTTAATTGTTTTTAGTCCCTTGGAGCTGCTTTTGAGTTTTCTTTGTGTAGTTTTCATCCTACGAAGTGTTGAATTTATTGATATGCTACCTAAAATATTCTGTCTTATAAAATCTTTATAGTACCATAGTATTGCCAAACTCCATTTATTAAAAAAACAAAACAAAACAAAACTCTGTTTTCCCCTTTGATTTGCAGCGGCACATCTGTTATGCATCAAATTACCATGTGTACATAGGTCCGTTTAGGGGCTCTCTTTCAGACGTTTATCTATGCCTGTGACTAAATGAAAGAGTATTACTCATTTTGCTGTGTAGTAAATCTCTATCTGGTAGAGTAACTTCTCCTTTCATAATTGTTCTTTAGTCTTTAAGAGTGTCTTGGCTCTTCCTTGTGTTTTCTTACAAGTTTTAGCTTATACATTTCCATTTAAAAAATGTTGAAATTTTTTTAAATGTTGAAGTTTTAGTTAATATTGCACTGAATCTATTAAGACTTAATATTGTGCTGAATTTATTAAGACTATTAATCTATCACTATAGCTTTACATAACTGAGTCTTCCAGTTGATGAGTATGATATATATATTTACTTAAATCCTCTTTAAGTATCTTTAAATAGAGCCTCATCATGGTTCTTATAGTAAACTTGCCCAAACTTTGTTTCATATTGATCTTTTTAGGCTGCTGTGTAGTTTGATAATGTATATATGCAAAAGGTGTGTGGATCTGTTGTCATGAATGCTTGGCACCTTGCTTGGCCTCCTTGAGCATCTGGGTTCTTTGTGTGCTGATCATTGTCTAAGAAAAATGTGTTTTGGAAATGCTTTGTGTTTGCTTTCCAGGAGCATAACCAGACCAAAACTCATAAAAGACAAAGTCCTTGCTTCAGGTTCTTTGATCAGCACAGACCATGTGTTTCTAGGATAGGAACTTTTACACTGCTCATCTGCTGCCAGTGCTTTTTAAGGATTTCTCCCATTTCTCAGCTTTATTGTTGTGGTTGCTATAGTTGTTCGGACCTGCTCAGCACCAACTCAGTTTTATTGTGGGCAGGGTAGGATGGTTGAATTTCTCCTTTGCTACTATCCTCAAGGTATGTAGAGTTTTGTGCTATCACCATAATGCAGGGCAGGGTGTCTTAGAAACTCCGTACCTTGGGGTATATTTTTGGATTTGACTTTTTCCTCCTTATGCTGGAAAGTTTTGAAACTTAAGTCTAGGTCTGTGGCATCCACAAATGCCATCAGAATATGAAAAACTTTGTTGTTTCAATACTCTATTTACCTTTATAAATTCAGGCCTTTCTCCATTATTTGGCATGGAAATTTCAAAGTGTTGTATTTTATTTTTTCATTTCTTCAGAATTTTAGGTTATGTCTTTTAAATTTAGGTAGAATTTTCCTCATTTCAGGTTTGCTTAAAATAATTTGACCTATCCTTATTAGAACTGCACTTTCTGCAATTTATTTTTCACATTGCAGGCAGAATGATCTTTCTGCATGCCTTCCTACAAACCTTGCCATATCTTTGTCTTAAAATACTTACTATCCTCTTATCACTTTCATTCCTTTTTAAAATTGTCTCTAAATTTAATATGTAATGATACGACACTTGAGACCTAGAATAGAGATATATCTCACTGTAATCTTTATTCAGGTGATCCTGAAAACCTTTTATTCCAAAAATGCATTTTGTTTTCCTTGCCTCTGTCCTTTGAACATGACGTATTTCTGTATAGAATCTATCCTCCTCACTCTATTTTTTTTTTTTCCTTTTATCTTAGACTTACCGTTCAGACCTCAGTTTAAAAAGATACTGACAGAATATAGTATAACTAATAGTTAAACATACTGGGCACCAGGGCAACTTTGCCAGTGTACCTAAAATTTTGTTGTGTGATTAAACTAAATAATGTACTCTGTGTTTTATATAGTAAACAAGTGCTAACTTCTATTATTACTAGCTTCTTTATATTCATGCCCTCCCTCACTTGGTAAGAGTGGGTACTTGCCAAAGTCTACATTTTCATATATCCTTTTCTTGTTGCCTATAAACATCAGAAATTGAGATTTTCATTGTTTAGCCATTGGCTTT
Source organism: Neomonachus schauinslandi (assembly GCF_002201575.2). Classification (NCBI taxonomy): domain Eukaryota; kingdom Metazoa; phylum Chordata; class Mammalia; order Carnivora; family Phocidae; genus Neomonachus; species Neomonachus schauinslandi. The sequence continues at coordinate 20,980,862 of NC_058405.1, read as the reverse complement.
TATTAGTGTTTAAGACCTTGAAGGTGGGAACTCTACCTTACCCACACTTTTATTCACTGTGCCTGATATATAAGTACATCTAGTAAATATTTATTAAATTAACAAGTGAACAAATGAACAATTATTAAATCACTTTTTATTTATATTTAGGATAAAAGTATAAAGATGTAGGATATTTCTTAAAATGGTATAGCCAGGGGCACCTGGGTGGCTCAGTCGTTAAGTGTCTGCCTTTGGCTCAGGTCATGATCCCAGTGTCCTGGGATCGAGCCCCGCATCGGTCTCCCTGCTCAGCGGGAAGCCTGCTTTTCCCTCTCCCACTCCCCCTGCTGTGTTCCCTCTCTAGCTGTCTCTCTCTCTCTGTCAAATAAATAAATAAAATATTTTTTAAAAAAAATGGTGTAGCCAATAAAAGAGATTTGGAATTCCTCTAGCTATATACCAACTCTAGGCAAGATGCCAACCTTTAAAACATAATCCGTATGTTGACATAGGACATGAACATATAATACCTATATTACATTATACTGAAGAAAGTAATAGATTGAGAACATAGGGATTTAAATTCAAAATATTATGACATTGTATTGGGAAGGTCAAAGTAGTTTTGATGGATGAAGTAGGCTTGTAGATGACCTAACGTGACATTGATAGAACTTCCAGGACACTGTTGGAAAAATCATGCTTCATTGGTATTCTGTCATACTCAAAACAAAGATAAAAGCAACCTGGCTGAGGACAATGTATGATTTTCATGAAACCTGAAGACCATATACAAATTTGTTCATATTAAGGCTAAAACCTGTGACGTGATTTTTTTGCAGTTTTACCCAAACCAGTATTACAGTCAATATTTTCAGACATGCATTCAACAAATGGCTTTAATTTTATTCTCTTTACAACATAACATGATAAATGAATACATTATATAAATGTAGAGAGGGGGATACATTACTAGACGACATATTTAAATGAATTTACAATTGTATCTTAATCTTTTAATTTGTATTTTTTTTTCCTTTGAGCTTTTGACCTATAGTAACATCACCAATAATTACAATGTAACTGGGCTTTACTAGATTTACCGAATCTTGGGTTATCTTCAGATATTTAACATCAACAGTTTGACAGAACATACACTGCATTACACAAGTCCTACATCGTAAGAAAGAGAAAACTGGAATAATTTAAGACCCAGATAGTGCATAATATCATCCTTTAATAAGGAAGTTAATAGAGGTTATAGAATTTGTGTCCACATCAGCCCCAGAATTTTGGGGGGAGGTGGGATCAGAAAAAGATAAACATCTATTCTGAAATTCCCATGCAAAAATAGAGAAGATTGTGACTTATAAAGAAGCACGTCTTCAGTATTATTTCATGGAGTGTTAGAAAATCAGGAAGATGCAGTATGAAAGCTTTTAGTCAAATACTTCAATTAGCATGGAAAACATTGATATTATAGTATTAATATATAAAGTTAGAAAGCCAGTTTGGAAACTGAAAAAATGTAGAAAGGAAATTATTCTTTGAGGCAACAACTTTTGACAACTATAGCATTTTGGCCAATATTATGACATGGTGAAAGTGATATTTTGGAAGATTACATAGCAGCAGTTAAAATGATTGATTTTGGTAGGGAATAAACTAGAAGCAAAGGGATTGATAACAGGATTATTGCATTTGCCTTATGCTGTTAATGCAACTGCCACTTGCTTAGAGGGTGCTTAACATCAACTTCAGAATGGAAATTCACTTGTCATAGCATATGCCAGAAGAATGTTGGCTAAAAGTGAACATGTATATCCCACCAATTCAGGTGTCTGTCTTTGAAATAAATAGGCTGAGATAAATTTCCTGAATTTTTACATGAGATAGATTCAGAGTAATGGCAGGCTCTTCTATGGAATTGCTAACTACTGTGAAATTGAATATAGCAGAACAGACAAGGGTGTCAACCTTATCTCTATTACATTCTAAACGCCGAACAGGGCCAGGGGAAGAAAGTACAGACACTGATGTACTCTGAAGGAACAGAATAGTGTTTTCAGGGTAGGTGAAAGAAAAATATGAGCATTAGGTGACTACTGAAGTGGGATTCAAAATAGATATATAATTTATTATTGGGTACCCATAGATGTTTAGATATAAGTAATAGATTTAAAGATTCACATGAGGTGTCTAAAATTTTAGAATACTTGGAATAAAATGCTCTAATGGAACATATTTGACTTATCTATTTTAGGTTTTCCATTAAATCGTAGGTCAAACATCGTATGAAAAAAACGTATCAACACTCAGAGTTTAATAATCAATTTCTTAATTGACCACTTCAGTTTCATAGGATTAAAAATCTACATGAGTATGTAACTATCCTCTGAACCTAATTCACACAGTTGGTTGTCTTTTGATAATTCTTAAATGAGGTCTATAATCCAATTAAGTTAGACATAGAAACCAGTCAGATTATGGAATTTTTACCAGAGGAAGCATGTCTGCAGACAAGAAGTTGGGAAAATGCAGAGAGAAGCGGAGGTGAGAGATTGAGGGAAGAGGAGGTCGGAAAAATGGGGGAGTGAGAGAATAACAGCTGAACAACGAATGTGAGCATGAGATACTATAAAAAATGAGCTTCCTGATAATTGATTCCTTCCAGTGGAGATAAGGTACGTTTACAATAAATCACATTCTATGGCATGCTCCTATTCCATGGTGATTATAAACACACAGAAACCTCTGCCACCTAGATTTTGGCGGTTATAACATAAACAAATGACTAAAATGGCTGAGTCTCAGTTATCACAACTGTACAATGAGCACAGAAATATGGTTTTTTGTGAGAATTCAGAGAGCTACTTCTTGTTAAATCATAACCTCAGTGGCTAGTCCTTGGTTAGTGCTAAAAATAATACCTTTTAACTGTGCTGATACTTTTATTATGCTTACGTGCATGCATCATATATATTTACGTACCTCCATACATATATAACAACAATCACCTTTTGAAATGGTTTGGAATGAGTTTCTCTTTTAAAAGCAATCCTGAGTGGGATACATATTAATGCTCTCTAAGGAATTTACTAGCAACAGATTGTTACTGACTGCAGAGTCTTGGCGTGGTGGCTGCTAATTAGGGTTCTTCCACTGTGGCATAAGATAGCGTACCATCACATTACAAATTATCAAAACTGATGTGACTATTGCTTGTAGTACTTTCATAATGAATCCACAGGCCCACTAAGGCATGGCTTTGGAAGACTTCTAGCCTAATGTGTGTACATGAGAAGCTGGTCATTAGATTTAAAGAAAGTTGAACAAATGTGCCAATGTCATTTCTAAATATCCTCCCTGGAAAGAGACGAGGGCAAGCATGGTGATTACATTCTTCAGATGTGAATCTCCTGTATTTTGTTACTTAGTTTTTTAAGATTTGTAAAATCCGGGTTGAGATTAAAACATTCATCTTGCTAAAATGATTTTTCCACAGTGCCTATGGTTTTACAAATAAGCCAATGCTCCTGTTGCCAAATATCAGGACTCTCACATCTATAATGGGGTATTCATAGAATTGAGGAATCAAATTACAAATAATTGTGAATTCTGGAAGAGTTGGTTAGCAGGCACTTACAATGGCAGATTGGAGATAAGGGCTTGTTACTCACTAGTCATATCCAGTTTTGGTTTTCTGTTTACGGTCTGCACCGGTATAGAGATGAGACTGTGGGGGAGAGTCTGGAGTAATTAAATGCCTAACAGTCTTCCATTGCCAGTGGAAGTAAAAGCCAAACAATCTAGTAAATGCATTAATGAAAATGTGAGTGGGACTAGTAGAGTCTTGGCGTGGTGGCTGCTAATTAGGGTTCTTCCACTGTGTTGTCCATCACATTTCATCCTATGACCAGAGCCAAAACCAAATTGGAAATAAGCTCCTCCAACTGTTACGGAATTTTTATCACTAAAAAACAAGTATTGTTGAGTAGTAAGCAGTTCATGCTTGACTCAACCCAAAAGTTCAGGAAGGAATCTTGCTTATTTAGCAAGGTTCACCTGGAGTTAAAAAAAAAAAAAAAATATTCGTACCTGCTCAATATCCCCAAGCCTCGTCTATCTTGAAGTAAGTAGATTTCATGAAACAAAAGAATTGAAATATTTTCCAGACCAAAGAAAAATAATTGTATTTAGAGAAATAAAAAAAAATCTAATATAGACAAAGATTAACAGAATATTCATACAGATAAAATCTGAAAGGAATTTGCCTATCTGGTTTTGCCCATTTTATAACTAATATTTGTTTCAAATAGCTAGTATATGAATATTGTTAATATATATACCAATACCAGTTGAGTTTGTTACCAGAAATTATGAAGATGACAAATTCCCTCTCTATGATAATAATAATAATAATAGGGGCGCCTGGGTGGCTCAGTTGGTTAAATGACTGCCTTCAGCTCAGGTCATCATCCTGGAGTCCCTGGATCGAGTCCCGCATCGGGCTCCCTGCTCGGCAGGGAGCCTGCTTCTCCCTCTGACCCTCCCCCCTCTCATGTGCTCTCTCTCTCTCATTCTCTCTGTCTCAAATAAATAAATAAAATCTTAAATAATAATAATAATAATAATACAAAGTATATATTGTTTTTCTAAACAATGAATTATATTGAATATGCAGTGTGTCATTAAACCAGTATACAGTTTTATATCTCTAGGGAAGTTATCATATTCTCATCCACTGTGGCTAGAAAAAACAACTTGGTGTTGTTACTATGTTTTTCTGAAGCCCTGTTCTTTTTTTTCTTTCCTTTCTATGTTCTTGTTTAATATTCTAGTTACATACTAATTCTTCATCTTTGTTTTATTTCAATACCTCTAATGCATTTTGTTTGTACAAACACTGGTAAGTTGGAACAACCTTTGAATTTCTTTTGTTGTTGTTGTTGTTGTTGTTTTGTTTTGTTTTGTTTTAAACTGAGCTCAGTGTATCTGTATTCCCTTTGTGGGAATCTGAGTTCTTCTGTTCCATTGGCAAAAGAGTCTATTGAGATTATAGGAGAGAATGTTCATCTTTTGTCCAGCTAAACTCATTATTTTATCCAGTCTATGTGAAATGACTGTGTAAAGCTTTAACTTATCAGCAGTGGGTGAAAACAATTAATTTGCATGGATTTTGTTGCAAAATGGATTATGGAATGGTTTGTATAAATCATACATGGCACAACACATTTTTCAGTAAATTAAACACTCCTTTTGTCTTATTTAAAGGAAAGAAGAGCAAAGGAAGTGAGATAAGGAAAGGAAAAAGGAGGAAAGAACAAAGGGGGAGGAGGAAAGGAGAGGAAGACAGGAAGGTGGAATATTTATTTGGGTGCAAAAGGAAAAGGCAGTATTTATTTTCTTCAAACAACAAAATGAATACTCAAGTTACATATCCTTTCTTATACTGTTGATCCTACACAGGATGCTTTTGTAGGCCAGAAACTCTTCTTCAGATTAGGGATGGCAAATAATGTAACTGCTCATTCTAGTCCTATAATTTGAGTGAGGCTTGGAGCTGAGCCTGTGTGTTTTCTGTTGTTTATTATTTCTTCATTTTTTTTCTTACTGTTGAGTTGTCTGCCAAATCTAATGTCAGCAAACATGTTGTCCATCAGATTTCATCCTATAACCAGAGTCAGGCATTTGAGTGTGTCATTACCCCCCTCTCCCATCTGCTAACATGTTCTTTTTCAGATTAGCAGGGCTATTCCTAATCATTCTCCCCCCGAAATTTTTACATAAGAGAAGGGAGCCCACTCATTCCTTGAATCATTTTATTCCCTCTAAGATCCTCTCAGAGTGTGGTATCGATTTTGCATTAGATCAAATGTTTTATCTCATGACAGAACACAGATTTTGCTACAGTTAAAATTTAAAATATTTGGGGTCAGGTCTTGCAGATAAATGGAGAATTATCTGTTACTCTCTAAGTGTTCTTAATTTCTTCTCTATTATGATATTTTGCTCATGAGGTCAGGTATGTCAGTCACTTTTCTATTTAGCCCTATTCACTTCGTATTTATTAGAAAACTGAACATCTTTGATTTCATTTATTTTACAGATCCGATGTGGTTGTTCGTCAAATTTTATCTAGAGAATGTAGAATAATTGTCATGAGAATAATGAGGAAATAGCCACTATTAAGGCAAAGAAGAATGAGCTTCATAGAACAAGATTCTATTGGAAAGGATGGACATAAGTTTTTCTGTTACTTCAGTTGGTGCCAATATGAGGCTTAGAAAATATAGAAGGGGTAATAAGTTAATGACGTGAATCAAAGGACATAGGCTACATGAGCCATTTTTTTTTAAAGATTTTATTTATTTATTTGAGACAGAGAGAATGAGAGACAGAGAGCATGAGAGGGAGGAGGGTCAGAGGGAGAAGCAGACTCCCCGCAGAGCAGGGAGCCCGATGCGGGACTCGATCCCGGGACTCCAGGATCATGACCTGAGCCGAAGGCAGTCGCTTAACCAACTGAGCCACCCAGGCGCCCAGGACATAGGCTACATGAGCCATTTTTTAAGTTTGAAAGACCATGACATGGTGAATATTGTACATGGGCTCACAACAGTTGTCATGGAAATAAGCATCTTTGAATGTTTGTAGCTCCATTACTCACAGTCAGATAGAATATCTCCCAGTAAATCAGTTAATCAGGGAAGTAATTTTCTATTCTTTAGCAACAGTGCATCTTTTATCACCAGGTGGATTTTGCATTAAGTACAAAATACTTAAGAAAATAGAAAGCATGGTATTAAACTTCCATAATAGTAAAGAATATGTGAATATTAGGTGGATTGGCTCAGGTTTGCATTCAGATTTCTCCTGCTATAAATCCATTCTGGAGTTCCCAAGGACATGGATTTCTTCTGTGTGGCAGTCTGAGTCCTCTGGTATTGCTCAGGAGTCCCCAGTCCCTGGGGCTTTGGAGGCAGGCTTCTGGGGTGGTTCTCTCAGAACCCAACCTAGGGTTATAGTTAGGGCCAAGGAACATGGAATATGCAATCTGCTGGGATTGTGGCAACCTTCCAGGAGGGCTGAGTTGAGGGCATGAGTTAGGGTGAGTGTCAGGCTCAGAGTTTGTGTTCATGGTGTTGTTGAAAGTGTGGGTTTGCTGGGATTGGCTCAGGTTTGCATTCAAATTTCTCCTGCTCTAAATCCATTCTGGAGTTGCAAATGGCTTGGTTTCCTTCTGTGTGGCAGGCTGAGTCTTCTGGTATTGCTCAGGTGTCCCCAATCCTTGGAGATCTGGAGCCAGCCTTCTGGGGGTGGTCTTCTCAGAACCCAACCTAGCGTTAGGGTTAGAGCCAGGGCCCAGGAGCATGGAAGAGCCGATCTGCCTGGATGTGGTGACCTTCTGGGAGGGCTGAGTTGAGGGTGTGGGTTAGGGTGAGTGTCAGGCTCAGAGTTTGTGTTCAGGGTGTCGTTGAAAGGGTGTGTTCGCAGGGATTGGCTCAGGTTTGCATTCAAATTTCTCCTGCCCTAAATCCTTTCTGGAGTTCCAAATGGCATGGATTCCTTCTAAATGGTAGGCTGAGTCCTCTGGTATTGCTCTGGTTTCCCAAATCCCTAGGACCTTGGAGCCAGGCTTCTGGGTTGTCCTCTCAGAATCCAACCTAGGGTTAGAGTGGAGTATTTAGTGACGTGGGGTAGTTGAGCACAATCATTAACAAAGAAAATCTTGAGACGTTTTACCTCAAAGAAAAGGTGATTTTATTATAGCATAGGGACAGGACACATGGGCAGAAAGAGTTGCACTTGTGTTTGTTAAGAGTGACTGATTATACCAGGTTTTCTATCCTGTGGGTGTGAAAGTGGCATTAGGGCTCCAGGAAATTGAGTTTATAGGTTCCTGGAGGTCTGGCAATTGTTAAGATTGTGTTTTTCTAGTAAATTATTAAGACAGTTACATACTATGATGGAGTTTATGTTCTGCATGACTGTGATTTTGATCAGTTCACCATTTGTTTCTTCTCTGCCTTTCTTCTTAGGCAGTCACGAGTATCTGAGGAATATCCTATGCATCCCAACATGGGTGGGTTAGTGGGCTGTCAGCTTGCCTTTTGCCCTCATTTTTCCTTTTGCCCTCCCATCATTTAGGGTGCACCAAAGTCAATGAAGGGAGAAAGAAAAAATACTAGAATTTTGAAGGTTCTGGTGTCTATAGCAACAGCAAATATTAAACAAGGTCCAACTGCTTGCTAGATTAAAATAAATCCTCACACTACAGTCTCTTTCCACATTCATGGATCACAAGATTCCGTGTTGTTAGGATGTCAATTATTTCCAACTTGATATACAGATTCAGAACAATCCCAGTCAAAATCATAGCAAGCTATTTTGTGGATATCAACAAACTGAGACGATTAACTAGAAAGACGATAGACCTAGTATATACAAGACAACACGGACAAAGAACAAAGTTGGACTTAACACTACATGATATCAAGTCTTATTTTAAAGTCACAGTAATCAAAACAGCGTGATATGGTAAGGAAACAGACAAGTAGTTCCATGGGGTAGCATAGGTAATGTGGGAATAGACATACAAAAGTGTACTTAACTGATCTTTGACAAAAGAACAAAGTAAAGGCAATTTGATGGAGAAGTCTTTTTTAACAAATGGTGTTGGAACAACTATAAAATGAGCATAGACACAAATCTTCTGCCTTGTACAAAAATTAATGCAAAATTGATTATTAGCCTGAATATAAAATGCTGAACTCTAAATTCCTTAAAGAAACTATAGGAGAGAATCTAGATGAACATGGGTTTTATGATGAGTTTATAATTACAACTACAAACTATTATCAATGCAAGCAATACATGATAATTTAACCCAATTAACATTAAAAACTCAACTCTGTGATAGACAGTATTGGGAGAATCAAAGGAAAATGCAAAAAAATGGAGAGAAATTATTTGCAAAAAACATATCTACAAAAGCATTTGTATTCAAAATAGACCAAAAAATTCAGTAAGAAAATTAACCAAGTTAACAAATGAGCCAAAGATCTAAACAGACATCTTGCCAAAGAAGATACACAGAAGGCAAAAACGTATGTGAAAATATGCTCAAATTCTGTCATCTGGGAATTTCAAATTAAAACAACAATTCTAATACCTATCAGAATCTCTTAAACCCAGAAAACAGACACTACAAATTGCTGGAAAGATTTTGGAATAATAGACACTCTCATCTATTGCTGGTGGTAGTGAAAATGGTATAGCCAGAATGGAAGAAAGCTTAGCGGTTTTTGTAAGACAAAAAGCTGGCACTTGCATTCCTAAGTATTTACCCAACTGATTTGAAAATTGATTCAAAACCGGCATGTGAATGTTAATAGCAGCTTTGCTCAGATTTTCTCAAACTTGGAAACAACTAAGTACACCTCAATAAGTGAATAGACAAATGAACTTGATATATCCGTTAATGGAATTTTATTGAATTATTTAAAAAATGAGCAGTCAAGCCTTGGAAGGATTATAGATGAATCTTAAAAGCATATTTCTAAGTGCAAGAAGTAGTGTGAAAAAGCTACCCAGTGTATGATTCCATTTATATGACATTACAGAAAAAGAAGAATTACAGAGATGTTAAACAGATCAGAGATAGTTGCTCTGTGTTTGACAGGACTCCTCTGAGAAATAACTAATTTTAGGACAAGGCAGGAGATACACAAGAAGCATCTAAAACATCTTGTAGTGCTAGAAAATAAAGTGTTCAATGAAAACAAGAAAAACAATATAATGATGAGGGCATGTCAAAAGGATACAGGAGCCAATTGTAAAGTTCCCAACAACCAAAGCTGGAATGATTTGAATAAAATAAAATAAAGCGAACATCGCTGTGATAAACATCGGGCTGCAGGTGCCCCTTCGGATCATTATGTCCACAGTAGCCAAACTATGGAGAGCCGGGATGTCCATCAACATATGAATGGATAAAGAAGATATGGTGTACACACACAATGAAATATTATTCAGCCATCAGAAAGGATGAATATATACCATTTACATCGATGTGGATGGAACTGGAGGGTATTATGCTGAGTGAAATAAGTCAATCAGAGAAAGATAATTACATGGTTTCACTCATATGTGGAATATAAGAAACAACATAGAGGATCATAGGGGAAGGGAGGGAAAACTGAATGGGAAGTCATCAGAGAGGGAGACAAACCATGAAAGACTCTTAACTACAGGAGACAGACTAAGGTTTGCTGGAGAGGAGGTGCGTGGAGGGATGGGGCAATTGGGCAATGGGCATTAAAGAGGGCACGCGATGTGATGAGCACTGAGTGTTACATGCAACTGATAAATTATTGAAATCTACATCTGAAACTAATGATGTATTATATGTTGGCTAATTGAATTTAAATTAAAAAAAAAGTGAAATGAAATGAAAAATTGATTTATAGCCAAAAGTATAAAATAAATATTTCTGGATCCATACTAAAATAAAGAAATGATTGAACAAAGAAATAATTAATGCTTCTGAAGAATTTCTGGTAGTCTAGGTAGAAAAATGAAATTAGTTCTTAAGGTCAAAATGGGTTGCCTCATGTCCCTAGATCTTGAACTGAAGAGTAACTGAGTCAGCAGAGAAATGAACTGATTCATCATTGGTCCCTACTTTAAAAAGGAAATAAAGCAGAATTAATTTTGCCCCATACATATAGGAAACACAGTGATCACTCTTTTTGGTGTTTCCTGAATTCGTCAGTGGAAGAGTCTATATGTCACCTTTAAGGCATGATATCAAGCATACTGGCAACAGTGAATCCCCTATTCCAGTTTTTAGGGAACGGCAAGTTAGTTGTCTCAGAGTCAGAGTTCCTAACCAGCCCCATCTATAAGAATCTAAAATTATTGGCTGAGGTTCTTTTCTCTATGAGAACATTCCTCTACCACAACATTTTCCATCATATTTTCCTAATGAATTTCTACTCCTACCTTAATAAATTCAAGAATATCATTTGTATCTGGTCACTACAAATTGAAGGACTAAGTGAGAAAATGTGCTCTTTAAAACTGAAAACAGTAAAGTGGTATTAAAATAAAATGTATAAGCAGTTTGAATGAAGTCAGAAGATAATTTACAGATGTCTGAGGGAAGAGTATGGGTGTTTCTTACATTTACAGAAGCCCAAATGTTTCTGTCAAAGACTAAAGAGGATCTTCAAAGTTCAGACCTCAAAAAAGACCCACATTTGCATGTTTTAACATAGCAGGATTATTATACCCAAGTCTGTGTGATATCCAAGTAAGGAAAAAATAAAAGATTACAAAGTTTTCTGTATCTTTTTATCCTTTTTAAGTGTGCTTAAATTTTTGATCCTTAAAGAAATGTCTGCACAATGATACAGAACTACTTATAAACCTGCTATGAAAATAGCTCTAAAGAATAGGCAGTATCCTATTTTTAAATTTATCAAACAACCTATCTACAGGTTGTTTCTCTTGTTCAGGCACTTTTTACAAATTGAACAATCAGGTTATCATCTCTTAGTGCTAATGAATAAATAACAATTTCTAGAGCTCTAAATCTGAACATCAGAAAGTAGACTCGAGGAAGGCAGATACTTTTCCTGTTTTGCTTTGTTTTGTTTTCCACTGCCAGATACTTAGCACCTAGGACTGATTCATATGTAGAAAGTGCTCAGAAAATATTTGTTGTAGGAATGATTCAATTAGTGAATGAGTCATAAACTTGTTAGCCTATTTCCTACCTAACACATTCTTATACCATTGGCTTAGTTAATATTTTTAGAGTGTAATTCTGACCTAATTTGATGATCCAGAGTCTTCCATCTAGGAAAATTTATAATAAGCAGCCACTTTACTATTATTTATGAATTGAGAAGGAAACAACATTTGGAAATGCTGAAATGGGATTATTCACGAGTAATTTATCATGTCTTGATTCATATTTGATTTACTCTGTTTCACTTTGTTTCTAAACTGTCAAAAATGTCAATCTGGATTGATTATCCATTATCAAAACCATATTAAGGTAACAAATGCATGTCAGTGCTTCCAAGCTCTCACTGATGGTACAAAACTATGAAACAATATTCTTTGAATAATTTCCTTACAATTTCTGCATCCAAAATATCTGAAAGGAACTTAAAAGAGTGGGTAAAAAAGATGTTTTATTTCACTTGGTGTTAATATTATAGTTGACTTATTATTAGCTTTATCATATGATCATACTTCTTTCAGGAAGCTTTCCTTGAACCTCAAATTTTGCTAGAGGGCTCCAGGTGTGTGTGCCCATAGTATTCTGTATATAAAGCTATCATTGCCACTCAATATAATAATCATATTATATTTATTAAAGTTCACTTTTTCAAAAGTTTACTATTTGCCCCAAGCCACGGAATTAATGTGAGGATCAAGGCTGTGGTTATCTTCAGTGCATGAGAACAGTACTCGCTCAGCAACGGTGGTCAAATTGAAGTGATAGAAGAGAATAAAAAGCATTAAGATTTTCTGTCTCTAAACATATGCAAGATTGCTAGAAATTCTGAAAAGTAAAACTCACAACTGGTTAATGTAGAAGGAAGAATTTAAAATATTCCTTGCTAAAAAATAATTTAAAAAAAAGATTATATAGAAGCATCTGGATTAACAAAGTTGATTCTTCCTTTAACAGTGGATTTAAAAGTAAGATTTACCATTATAGAGGCATAAGCAATGTAGTGATTTAAGCAATATAGTTTTGACTTTATTTTAACTGGAACTATCTTTCATTATGCAAAATAAAAGGGTAGAGAAGTCGATGCTTAGTATTTGTCAATAATAGGAGAATATATATTCCATTAAGAATTTATTAGGGTTGAACAGAAGTATAAAATATTAGCTTAGTAGAATGTGTATTGAGATATAACAACTTTAAGATCCTTATTTCAGAAATGATAAATTTACATTTTCATTTTATGTATCTGATTACCATTTTTTGTATGCTGAATGCCTGAATAGGGAGAAGGACTGTCTAAATCTCACCCCCTAAAGTATGGTGTATCATAAAAGGCATAGGGGATTAAAGAGGAAATTAGTGTTTAGTTTCAATGAAAAATTATACACATTAAGTGTAATGTATTTGGCTCATTTCATTTTCAAGAACTGAGAGTACCAAGTAATATCAACTAATGGGGTATAGAAATAAGATTATCAAAAATGTCATATAAACCCAGTGACAACTGTTCCTATGGAGACTATGGCACAGCTGGGATATAGAAAGATCTTTGGCAACTCAGTTATTTCTTTGATCCTTCAATAACTGGAATTCTTAATCTTTCAATATTATAGTGAATCAGCTTTATTCTTTGTTGCTGTTGTTACACCACTACTAGCAATCTATTCTATTCTACTCTACTATGCCTATAGCTACTGTAACTCTATTTTTATGCAACACCTAGCATATATGTGAAATATAGAATATACACATATATAGAGAGAATATGTAATATAAACACACATACATATATACAAATATAGGATGTAACACAATTATATTTCATGCTAGTCTCTTCTACTCTGTTCCATTTGTTTTCTTTCTAAATAACTTATGTTTAAAAAGGATGTTTTAGGGGCGCCTGGGTGGCTCAGTCGTTAAGCGTCTGCCTTCGGCTCAGGTCATGATCCCAGGGTCCTGGGATCGAGCCCCGCATCAGGCTCCCTGCTCTGTGGGAAGCCTGCTTCTCCCTCTCCCACTCCCCCTGCTTGTGTTTCCTCTCTCGCTGTGTCTCTCTCTGTCAAATAAATAAATAAAATCTTTAAAAATATATAAAATTAAATTAAATAAATAAAAATGATGTTTTATCATTTTTAAATGATAAATTATTTATTATCATTAAATAAATGATGGAATGAATATTTGTGTTCCCAAAATTCATATATTGAAGCCTGATCCCCACTGATGGTATTTGGCTGTGGGGCCTTTGGGAGATAAATAGGTCATGAGGGTGGATCCCTCACAAATGGGATTAGTGCCCTCATGGAAGGGACATGAGAGAAATGATCTTTCTCTTCCAAGTAAGGACACAGCAAGAAGACAGGTGTCTGAGATGAGTAAGAGGGCTCTCACCAGCACCTAACTACACTGGCACCTTGATCTTGGACTTCCCAGCCTCCAGAACCATGAAGAATACTTTTTTTTTTCTTTTTTCTTATGCTACATAGTTATGATTTTTGGTTAACGCAGACTGAACGAAGATATTTCCGTCAAAACTATTTTCAGATAACCTGTATTCTGTAGAGCTGTGTTCTTTCATACAGAGGCCATGAGCCGTGCATGGCTATATGAATGCATACTTAACTAATTAAACTTAAGCATAGTTAAAATTAAGGTCTTCGGTCACAGTAGCCACATGTGGCCATGAGTCCTCTTATTGTACAGCATAGTTTATTAATATTTTTTCACAGAAAGTTTGATTGGTTACCACTGCTATACAAATAAGGAGTAATACATTAGAGAACTCAAAGCACATCACTACCACTTCTTAACCTGAGTGACCTTAAACTGTTTCTTGATTCATATAGGTTTTAATTTCCTCATATTTATAATAAAGACAATGGTGGTTACCTGTATCATAGTATTTTCACTATGGTAAATTACTATACATAAAATCTTTTGCAGAGTGACTAATAAGTTGAGAAACTGAATGTACAAATGGACAATAGCCCTATTGTATGTAAAAATGAAACTCTGATCTGTAATCTACAGCAACCAATCCAGGAAGCCACCTTAGTGTCTGAAGTAACCAGTCCAAAGAGCCAACCTATTATCTTTAGCAACCAATTCAAGAAGCCAGGCAATGACACTTGTAGCAATTGGCCCTAAATCCCCAGGACTTGTTAATAACTGACAGCTTCCCTAACTTTTGTCCCCACTTCCAACTTAGGACCAAATGAAGAAAGCTAAATATTCACCCCTAACTAATCCCAGAACGTGCCTGCTTGTACGTAATGCACCTGTAGCTTTCCCATGCTAACAGCCTTTAAACAAGGCATACCTGAAGTTTTCCTTTTTCCACCTTACACTTTTCCCACTCCTCTGTCTCTCTGGGTCTCTGCCAAAATGCAAGTTGTAAACCTGCCTTTACTTAGCATTTTATAGAGGCCCTGGATTATTGTACTCTATGAACAATGGTAACTTTTTGAAAAGATTCAGTGTATGCAGTCATCCTGTTGCCTATATTGAAAATCCAGCCTTTCCAAAGGACAATACCACTTTGTTTCTGCATGTGACTTACAGATTTAAGAAAGAAAGCATGGTGATTTACAATGGCACATACGTCATTTGTAGACTTACCTGTATTCGGGCTGGCTCTTGATTTGTATGCTATTTTGCTCCTATCTTGTGTCAACGCCCAACCCTTTCTAAGGAAAAGTCTAACAACAACAACACCCATGACTTACATGAAACACCAGATTTGGGGAAGACACTCTTCTGGCATTGCAGAGTCTATTCAAGAGATCAAATGCTTAGCAAATATTTTAGAACAGTGATACAGGATCCCTTTTCTTCATGGCTTCAACCTACTTATAACGGTGATGATTTCCATTAGAACTGTGGACTTACAGAATTACATGTCTTTCTTCACCTTTCAGAGGAAAGGAAAGTGCTAATTCTCTTATTAACCAGGAATGCTGCCTCTATTTTCTTTTTCTTTTTTTTCAGTTCTTTTTCTTTAAATTTAAATTCACTTTAGTTAACATATAGTGTATTATTAGTTTCAGGGGTAGGAATTAGTGATTGGTCAGTTGCATATAACAGTGCTCATTACATCACATGCCCTCCTTAATGCCCATCACCCAATTACCCTACCCCCCACCTCCTCTCCTCTAGCAACCCTCAGTTGGTTTCAAGTAGTTAAGAGTCTCTTATGGTTTGCCTCCATGTCTGTTTTCATCTTATTTTATTTTTCCTTCCCCTCTCCCTATGTTCATCTGTTTTGTTTCTTAAATTCCACAGATGAGTGAAATTTGGTATTTGTCCTACTCTGAATGACTTATTTCACTTTGCATAATGCCCTCTAATTCCATCCACATTGTGGCAAATGGAAAAAATTCATCATTTTTGGTGGTTGAGTAATATTCCATTCTATGTATATACCACCTTTTCTTTTTTTTTTTTTTTAAGATTTTTTTTTTTTTTTATTTGAGACAGAGAGAATGAGAGAGAGCACATGAGAGGGGGGAGGGTCAGAGGCAGAAGCAGGCTCCCCGCCGAGCAGGGAGCCCGATGCGGGACTCGATCCAGGGACTCCAGGATCATGACCTGAGCCGAAGGCAGTCGCTTAACCAACTGAGCCACCCAGGCGCCCCTATACCACCTTTTCTTTATTCATTCATCTGTCAGTGGACATCTGGGCTCTTTCCGTAGTTTGGCTCTTGGGCACATTGCTGCTATAAATATTGGGCTGCACGTGCCCCTTCGAATACACTATGCTTGTATTCCTAATAGTGCAATTGCTGGGTTGTAGGGTAGCTCTATTTTAACTTTTTGGGGAACCTCCATACTGTTTTCCAGAGTGGCTACGCCAGTTTGCACTCCTGTTACCACTATTTTCAAATGAATACAAATATGTTCATGGATTTTCAAACCATTTCCAAAAGGAAGATTCTACATTTTACAAGACAGATATCCAGGATCTATTCACATTGACAGGTCACCTTTATAGGAACATAGGGATAAAATTATATGATGTATAATTGTGGTGCTAGAAAAAATAATCCATATAAAGCAATAATTCTAAAATGTGCTATAAATTGAAACCTTAAAAATGCTTCACAATATAATTCATCTGGATATTAAACAAGTAAGGTACACTAAGAATATGCTTTAAAATTATCAGAAAAGCAAGAGATAAATGGTCTTAAAAAGATGGACATTCAAGGAAATTATTCCTTAATAAATAACAGAGAACAAAATATTCCTCAATGAACAACAGAGAACAAAAGTAGAGACAAAATATCACAGGTCTCATAATCCATTTGTTAAAATTATTTCCCTCATTTTCTCCTACATTTTGAGTTTAAAAGACCTCAGACTTTTTTTTTTTTTTCCTACTTTGGGAGTTAAGTAAAGGAATTCAAATATTCAGCTTTGAAATTATAGGTGATTCTAACCACTAATAAAGGTCTTTCAGCAAGATTAGGAGAAAAATACCTTTTCCTCTTATAGCACCAAAATAAACCAAGTATTATTCTGAATTTTAAAAACTGATCTAGCTAAGTTTATTTCTAACAAGACTCTTCTCTGAAAACTAAAATTATTCTGCAATGTTAGAGAATTTAGACTCATTTGCCTGGTTGTAATTTGCTTCACAGAATAATAATAACACTAGCATCTCTGTTTTTTCAAAGGTCTATAAACTTTTCCCTGCAGAGCTAAAAGGGAATGACTGTACTTCTTTCAGCCCTGTAGGAACTTAGAGGAGAAAAAAATTGGAGCATCCATTTTCTTTGACATTACCACCTTTTACAACATTCATTAATGGCTACATTTATTTTACTGTAAGAATAGACAAGGAATGCTTTCAAATCTCTCATTTGAGGCATTTCCATGCATTCATTTATATAATTAGCATAAAACTTACAGGTGTTGTCAAAAGATTTTGTCTTTAGACTGCCCTCTGACTAGTGGGTGTGATGTTTAGGGTGTGTATGTGTGTGTGTGTGTGTGTGTGTGTGTGTGTGTGAAATTACTGAAGCTGTGAGCAGTTTATTTCCTGTGTTTTTACTCATATGAAATTGTATTTCTGCTACTTTCCTAGATAAATTAAAAATTGCAATCAATTTAAAATACTTTGGATTTCACTGGGTCTTCTGGAACTCATTGCTTAAGTTTTTGTTTGATCTGATTGACAAGTGAAATCTAGATGAACATAAACTGTTTTAATTTTGTTTTTGCAGTTAATTTATTTCCATTGTAATGATGCTTATAGGAGTTGTTTATGCTGTCTCTAGTTTACTTTGTAATTTTAAACATTCTCTGAAATAGACAAATTGATCTCTTCACTAATTTGCAGACTCATTTCTCTAATTCATTAGTTTCTCTTCATAATTTGAAAAAAAATTCCCCATTCCTTGATTATTTTCTGTCTTTCTTATTTATATAAACTATTGCTTCTCTTCTTTACTCTTGTTTCATCTCCATCCCTTTCTCCTATGTTCTAAACAATTTCAGGAGCCTCTGTTTTGATTTTCTAAATGGCTTCTGAATCCAACCCATTTTGGATTAGTTATACTACTTTATTAAATATAGTTTTTAATTTCGAGTCATTTGTCCTAATTCCCAGATTTCCTCTTATCTCTCACCTAGCTTCATGGTTGTATTATGTTTTGGAATTTTCACACACAAAACCATATGCATTCCTTTAAAATTATCATGAGCCTAGTTTTCTTGTATTGATTCTACATTAAAAAGAGATTTATAAGACTATAGAGTGGTTCAATTGTTTTGTGCTATTATAATTTATGCTTATTGCATGTCATTTTTCCTTTGTTTATCTTTATGGGGGTATACATTTTTTATCTACAATTGGAAGTGGAACTTTGATTTAGAGAACCATGTAGGCTCCTCTATCTAAATGTTTTAAGAACTGACACAGGCTTAAATTCACCATTTCAAAAAATCTCCTATGGAGAAGTGGGAGAAAGCCAGATCTGAAAGATTTTTTGGCAGGGAGCTTTAACGTTGTGATTTTCTTTTCTTTTAAATTTTATTATGTTATGTTAGTCACCATACATCATTAGTTTTTGATGTAGTGATCCACGATCCATTGTTTTCGTATAACGCCCAGTGCTCCATGCAGTACGTGCCCTCCTTAATACCCATCACTGTGCTAACCAACCCCCCCTCCCCACTCCCCTCTAAAACCCTGTTTGTTTCTCAGAGTCCATAGTCTCTCATGGTTCATCTCTCCCACCAATTCCCCCCGCCCATTTTCCCTTCCTTCTCCTAATGTCCTCCATGTTATTCCTTATGTTCCACAAATAAGTGAAACCATATGATAATTGACTTTCTCTGCTTGACTTATTTCACTTAGCATAATCGACTCCAGTCCCATCCATGTTGATGTAAAAGTTGGGTATTCATCTTTTCTGATGGCTGAGTAATATTCCGTTGTATATATGGACCACATCTTCTTTATCCATTCATCTGTTGAAGGGCATCTCAGCTCTTTCCACAGTTTGGCTATTGCAGACATTGCTGCTATGAACATTGGGGGGCATATGGCCCATCTTTTCACTACATCTGTGTCCTTGGGGTAAATACCCAGGAGTGCAATTGCTGGGTCATAGGGTAGCTCTATTTTTAAATTTTTGAGGAACCTCCACACTGTTTTCCAAAGTGGCTATACCAACTTGCATTCCCACCAACAGTGTAAGAGGGTTCCCCTTTCTCCACAACCTCTCCAACATTTGTTGTTTCTTTCCCTGTCCATTTTTGCCATTTTAACTGGTGGAAGGTGGTATCTCAGTGTGTCTTTGATTTGGATATCCCTGATGGCTAACGATGATGAACATTTTTTCATATGTCTGTTAGCCATTTGTATGTCTTCTTCAGAGAAGTGTCTGTTCATCTCTTCTGCCCACTTTTTGACTTGATTATTTGTTTTTTGGGGGTTGAGTTTGAGAAGTTCTTTATAGATTTTGGATACCAGCCCTTTATCTGTAGTGTCATTTGCAAATATCTTCTCCCATTCTGTGGGTTGCCTCTTTGTTTTGTTGACTGTTTCCTTTGCTGTGCAGAAGCTTTTTATCTTGATGAAGTCCCCAAAGTTCATTTTTGCTTTTGTTTCGCTAGCTTTTGGAGATGTATCTTGAAAGAAGTTGCTGTGGCCGATGTCGAAGAGGTTACTGCCTATGTTCTCCTCTAGGATTTGGATGGATTCCTGTCTCACATTGACGTCTTTCATCTACTTTGAGTTTATCTTTGTGAATGGTGTTAGAGAATGGTCGAGTTTCATTCTTCTGCATGTGGCTGTCCAATTTTCCCAGCACCATTTATTGAGGAGACAGTCTTTTTTCCATTGCATGTTTTTTTCCTGCTTTGTCAAAGATTATTTGACCATAGAGTTGAGGGTCCATATCTGGGTTCTCTATTCTGTTCCATTGGTCTATATGTCTGTTTTTGTGCCAGTACCATGCTGTCTTGGTGATCACGGCTTTGTAATATAGCTTGAAATCGGGCAACGTGATGCCCCCAGCTTTGTTTTTCTTTTTCAACATTTCCTTGGTGATTCGGGGTCTTTTCTGATCCTATACAAATTTAAGGATTGTTTGTTCCAGCACTTTGAAAAATGTCATTGGAATTTTGATTGGGATGGCATTGAAGGTATAGATTGCTCTGGGTAGCATAGACATTTTAACAATGTTTATTCTTCCGATCCATGAGCATGGACCATTTTTCCATCTTTTTGGGTCTTCTTCAATTTCTTTCAGGAGTGTTTTGTAGTTCCTAGAGTATAGATCCTTTACCTCTTTGGTTAGGTTTATTCCGAGGTATCTTATGGTTTTTGGTGCTATTGTAAATGGAATCGTTTCTTTAATTTCTCTTTCTACAGTTGTGTTGTTAGTGTATAAGAAAGCAACTGATTTCTGTGCATTGATTTTGTATCCTGCCACATTACTGAATTGCTGGATGAGTTCTAGTAATTTGTGGGTGGAGTCTTTTGGTTTTTCCACATAAAGTATCATGTCGCCTGCGAAAAGAGAGTTTGACTTCTTCTTTGCCAGTTTGAATACCTTTTATTTCTTTTTGTTGTCTGATTGCTGTTGCTAGGACTTCTAGTACTATGTTGAACAACAGTGGTGAGAGTGGGCACCCATGACGTGTTCCTGATCTTAAGGGAAAGGCTCTCAGCTTTTCCCCATTGAGGATGATATTCGCTGTGGGTTTTTCATAGATGGATTTTATGCACTTGAGGAATGTTCCCTCTATCCCTATACTCTGGACAGTTTTAATCAGGAAAGGATATTGTATTTTGTCAAATGCTTTTTCTGCATCCATTGAGAGGACCATATGGTTCTTCTCCCCCCTCCTATTAATGTGTTCTATCACATTGATTGATTTGCGAATGTTGAACCACCCTGGCATCCCGGGGATAAATCCCACTTGGTCGTGGTGGATGATCCTTTTAATGTATTGTTGGATCCTATTAGCTAGGATTTTGTTGACGATTTTGGAATCCATATTCATCAGGGATATCGGTCTGAAATTCTCCTTTTTCATGGGGTCTTTGCCTGGTTTGGGGATTAAGGTCATGCTGGCCTCATAGAATGAATTTGGAAGTTTTCCTTCTCTTTCTATTTTTTGAAACAGCTTCAGTAGAGTAGGTATTATTTCTTCTTTGAATGTTTGGTAGAATTCCCCAGGGAATCCATCAGGCCCTGGAATCTTGTTTTTTGGGAGGTTTTTGATCACTGCTTCAATCTCGTTACTGGTTATTGGCCTATTCAGGTTGTCAATTTCTTCCTGTTTCAGTCTTGGCAGCTTATAGGTTTCCAGGAAGGCTGCCATTTCATCCAGATTGCTCAGTTTATTGGCATATGGTTGTTGATAATAATTTCTAATAATTGTTTCTATTTCCTTGCTGTTAGTCATGATCTCTCCCCTTTCATTCATAATTTTATTAATTTGGGTCCTTTCTCTCTTCTTTTGGATAAGTCTGGCCAGTGGTTTATCAATCTTATTAATTCTTTCAAAGAACCAACTTCTAGTTTCAGTGATCTGATCTACTGTGTTTCTGGTTTCTAATTCATTGATTTCTGCTCTAATTTTAATTATTTCTCTTCTAATGCGTGGCTTAGGCGTCGTTTGTTGCTTTTTCTCTAGTTCTTTAAGGTGTAGAGTTAGATGGTGAATTCGGGATTTTTCTGTTTTTTTGAGTGAGGCTTGGATGGCTATGTATTTGCCCCTTAGGACCGACTTTGCAGTATCCCATAGGTTTTGGACCGATGTGTTTTTGTTCTCATTGATTTCCATGAATTGTTTAAGTTCTTCTTTGATTTCTTGGTTGATCCAAACATTCTTGATCAGAGTGGTCTTTAGCTTCCAAGTGTTTGAATTTCTGCCAAATTTTTTCTTGTGATTGAGTTCCAGTTTTAGAGCATTGTGGTCTGAGAATATGCAGGGAATAATCTCAGTCTTTTGGTATCGGTTGAGACCTGATTTGTGACCCAGTATATGGTCTATTCTGGAGAAAGTTCCATGTGCGCTCGAGAAGAATGAGTATTCTGTTGTTTTAGGGTGGAATGTTCTGTAAATATCTATGAGGTCCATCTGGTCCAATGTATCATTCAAAGCTCTTGTTTCCTTGTTGATTTTCTGCCTAGATGATCTGTCCATTGCTGAGAGTGGAGTATTGAGGTCTCCTACAATTACGTATTGTTATCAAAATGACTCTTTATTTTGGTTAACAGTTGGCTTATGTAGATGGCTGCTCCCATGTTGGGTGCATAGATATTTACAATTGTTAGATCTTCTTGTCGGATAGACCCTTTAAGAATGATACAGTGTCCTTCTGTGGCTCTTATTACAGACTTTAGTTTAAAATCTAATTTGTCAGGCACCTGGGTGGCTCAGATGGTTAAGCGTCTGCCTTCGGCTCAGGTCATGATCCCAGGGTCCTGGGATCGAGCCCTGCATTGGGCTCCCTGCTTGCGGGGAGCCTGCTTCTCCCTCTCCCTCTACTGTTGCCCCTGCTTGTGCTCTCTCACTCTATCAAATAAATAAATAAAATCTTTAAAAAAAATAAATAAAATAAAAAATAAAATCTAATTTGTCTGATATAAGAATTGCTACCCCAGCTTCCTTTTGAAGTCCGCTGGCATGGAAGATGGATCTCCACCCCTTCACTTTCAGTCTGGATGTCTCTTTAGGTTCAAAATGAGTCTCTTGTAGACAGCATATGAATGGGTCCTGTCTTTTTATCCAATCTGCAACCCTGTGCCGTTCTATGGGAGCGTTTAGGCCATTCACGTTGAGAGTGATTATTGAAAGATATAAATTAATTGTCATCATGTTGCCTGTGAAGACGTTGTTTTTATAGATTGTCCCTGTAAATTTCTGTTGTAGATCACTCTTGGGGTCTTTCTCCTTTTATAGAACCCCCCTTAATATTTCTTGCAGGGCCAGCTTAGTGGTCACATATTCTTTCAACTTCTGCCGGTCGTGGAAGTTCTGCATCTCTCCATCCATTCTAATGAAAGCCTTGCCGGATAAAGTATTCTTGGCTGCATGTTCTTCTCATTTACTACCCTGAGTATGTCTTGCCAGGCCTTTCTGGTTTGCCAGGTCTCTGTGGATAGGTCTGACATTATTCTGATGTTCCTCCCTCTGTACGTAAGGAATCTCTTCCCCGTAACTGCCCTTAAGATGGTTTCCTTGGTTCTAAGATTTGCAAGTTTTACTATTACATGCCAGGGTGTTGGCCTGTTTTCCTTGATCTTAGGAGGGGTCCTCTCTGCCTCTAGGACTCGAATGTTTGTTTCATTCCCCAGATTAGGGAAGTTCTCAGCTAGGATTTGCTCAAATACATCTTCTAGCCCTCTCTCTCTCTCCACTCCCTCCAGGATTCCAATTATTCTGACATTGGAACGCCTCATGGTGTCATTTATTTCTCTGATTCTATTTTCATGGATTCTGAGTTGTTTTTCCCTGGCCTCCTCTTTTCCCTTTTTATCCATTATATTGTCTTCCAGGTCCCTTATTTGCTCTTCTGCCTCAGTTACCCTAGCTGTTAGATTATCTAGATTGGATTGGATCTCACTGATAACATTTTTAAGTTCTGCCAACTCCCCTTTTATTTCTGACCTTAAAGACTCTATGTTGCCATTAATTGATTTCTCCATTCTAGCCATTGTCTTCACAATTGCTAGCCTGAATTCCATCTCCAACATCTTGGTTATATCTGCATCCATTTGTAAATCTGCAGCATAAGTCATAATCTCTGAGTCGTTTCTATATTGGGGGTTCCTCCTCCTAGGCATTCTGTTGATGGGTGTTTGAGGGAATATGTAGAGTCCAAATTATTGACTAGAACCCAAGCAAGATGCACTGTTTTCTTGGGACCTTAGGGTTGCTGGCCTCTTGTTTTCCCAGCCTGTCTTCTGGGGGAGGGCCCTGCCTCGCTGTTACTCAGGCAACCCTGTTTGGGCGGAGTTGCCCTGTGCCCCTGTGGTGGGGGATGGGCTCAGTGGGAATCAGTCTTTGGGGCTTTTGTTCTCTGGCGCCTTTCCTTGGGGGCTTTCTGCGTCTCTTCCGCAAGTCAGAGCAGAAGAGACTGTTTCCAACCCTCTGCCTCAGAGCAGGGAGACCTCAGTCTGTTTTTCAGTGAGCTCTCCAGGCCACACCATCTCTGTTTCTGTCCATGCTGCTATAAACTGCAGCGTCCTGGGTTGTGTGCCCCTCCGCAGCGCTCCCAGTCCTGCCTCCAGGTCGGGGCACGCCTCTGCCCTTTGTGCTTCTAAAACCGCCAGCCACTCCCAGTTCGCGCATAACTCCGCCGCTGGGGGATTCCACCCCGGGGGTTGCAGTTCACTGGCGGGACCCCGGGGCACCAGGTTTCCATCTCTGAGGTTGCAGTTTGCCTGCGTGCAACCTTTGCTCCGGGTTTCTGTCCGGGTGGCTGAGGTTCCTGTGCGTGCGACCCCGCCAGTCTGGTTTTCCACCCCCCGGGGCTGCCCTAAAGTCCTTTCCAGACGCTACTGGTCTGCGAGTCTGTGCCCCGTCCGCAGCGCGCGAGGCTGTCACTCACCGGCGGTGTATGATCCCCACGGCCAGGCACCCTCCCGCCGTCGTTTATCCTCCGATATCTGCCCGCAGGATCACGGCTCTCCACTTTGTACCTCAAAACCAAAGGCCTGCGATATTCTGTTTGTAGAGATCCATATCTTACATCTCAGGTTGGTTTCATGGGTGCTCAGGGTGGTCTGGTAGATATCCAGCTCAATTCCGAGGACCAGTTGAAATAGGGTCCCCTACTCCTCCGCCATCTTTCCCCTAACTTTGTGATTATTAGAGCTCCTTACTGGTTTGCTCTGGCATCGAAGAGATAACTTTGCCTGGTGGCTCTGCTCTTTGTTTTCATTATGGATCAGCTAAAGCAGTGCTTCTTAATTTGGTAAATGATTCTCTGATGATGAGCCTGGAAGTTTTCTGTGTTTTTCAAATTTGTTCTCATCAGTATTTTTTCTGGCAGAATTCCTTAAAATTTCTGACATTTACATGCCACTCTCACCCCATTTTCAAAAAGGATGGGAATTAGGCCCCTATTTTACCTTCCTGTGATTCTTTAAGTAGGACTCCTGCATGAAATGTAACATTTGGGGCAGGTATTTTATGTCAAACCTACTGCGATTGTTTTTTAAATCCAAAGCCTGTTTTTGTTCAGCTTTTCTCATACACTTAGTTCCAAGAGCCCAAATATTTGAATACTCCTTTACCTAAAGCCGTTGGCAAGTTTTGTTGTTTTTACTTCATGTTTAAAATTTTCAGCTTTCTTTTCCATCTCTTCTTTAGACCTTCTCTCAGATAGGCTCTTAAGCAATATCTAAGATCCTGTTAGCCTCACTTCTGATTCAGGTCACAGTTAGAGAAAACAATTCTGCACAGGCCTTGACATACTTCACCCCGAAAAGTCCCACTTTAGTAGCTGCCGCATTTCTCTGGCTTGTCAGGAATGTCTCTGATGATGTGGCTTGGGGTGTCTACAGAGGCCTTCTTCACACTTATACGTGTGCATCCCACAAGGGCAGCAGAGCCAGTGGCCTAGGGGAAGTCTTCAACCAGTAAGAATAGAAACAATCATTATGACTTCTCTATCCCTTCCCTCAGTAGTCTATGTTGAGACATATTTATAGGATTCCTCAGAGGTTCCTGGAGGATAAGAACTAATCCCCCACAGGGATTCTCAACTCAAAAATGCATCCTTGTATTGGCCTTTTCTCCAACTTCTCTCATTTATTCCCACTCCTTCTCCTGGAATCACATTCTAAACAAATAGCCTTTGAGCTAGACATTAACTTGCACTGAGCTTTAGGAAGGGAACCCAGGCTGACTGTTGATACAAAGAGCAGGCCCACTGTGCATCACATAGCATTCAGTAAGTGGGCCACATGTCTACCTGATGGCAGAAGGACCACATTGTGGTGGTAAGGGAGGTGGTGATCAGCCTGGGCATACAAAATGATCACACTTTTCTAGAATGTCATGAGTGAAGGATTCTGATAAGGTACATGTGGAAGTTGAAGCATTGCATAACCCAGTAATTAATTTCCTTAAAACTCGAGGCATGTCAGGCAAACTAGAAGCTTCCATGGCTGAGCTGAAGAGACCCATGTTTCTGGTAACTACAAGGATTTTGCGGATAAAAACAGGCCCTAGTTTTAATTTTAAGAGTGGCTGAGCAGCAAAAAATATTGAATGCACATATTCATGTCTTGTGTTTAACTTCTTACTCAGGACACATGGAGCTAGTGCTAAGACTTTGCTGGGATGATTCCTCAATTGTGAACATAATCATGGCCTGCTGTAAATGAGGTGAAATGATGAAATTGTCACAGTAAAGTTTTGAAGAAGGATTCAGAAGGCTACCTAAATGATGGGACTGTTAGAATGGATCTGTTATATAAGAGTGAAGAATGCCTCCTACCTCCACTAAAGCAATAAGAGATGCACTGGTGAGGGGGCCTTGGAACTTTAGATCATATCAATATTTGATATAATATGTAGGCTGGAATTGACTTTAAAAAATGCCACCATAGACCTAGATTCCTTGGTATTAATGGATATTATATATTAGATGCTGCAGTGGAAAATTCTGGTCCCTTGCCTAGTTTCTAGGTCTAACTTTACAAACTAAAGAGGATATTTTATCCTTTTAAGGAAGCTCTCTATAGTATCACCTCAAATATATGAAGACAATATATCTCCAATCTTTTCCTAAATTGCATGTAGTCATTTGCCAGGGAACTGTGCACTGAAGAAAGAAAAGTTCTAAAACCTTGTATATGCTATTGAATATAGGACCTGAAGTACCAGGGGATCCAAATGATATAATGGTCCTTCAATAAAGAAGAGGGTTTGAAGTGGTGAGCACTGGGCATTTTATGTAAGTGATGAATCACTAAATTCTACATCTGAAACTAATATTACACTGCATGTTCACCAACTGGAAATTAAATAAAAACTTGAAGAAAAAATTGACAAAGAAGAAGGCTTATTTGGCAAGATAAAAATTTATCTGTCTGTCTATCGCTCTCTCTATGCCGTGAAGTCCTGGTGCAGGTTCACCTTGCCTGGGGCTAATGGATTTGTGGACCCACACTGTAGTCTTTTCTTTAGTTCTAGAGTGTATGCTTGCAATTGATACACATAGTAGTGAACAGGACTCCCATACTTGTTTCCTGACTGTGAAATAAGAGCTATCACAGTAGGAAAGCTATCACAGTAGGAAAGGCTATTTCTAAACCCAATCCCCAACCTAGCCAAGAAAGTAAATCAGAAGTGATAGACAAGACCACATTCCAGGGAGAATTCAGAAATTAGGGCCCATAGGGCCTTCTTTAAATCCTTGATTTAAAGGATTAAAAGGTGTTGGTGCTTGCCATTTCCCCATTCAACTCTCCTATGTATGTGTCCCTGAAAGAAATCAGCCACAGATAAGTGTAAGATAAACCAAGAAGTCATAACCCTACTCATAGTTGCTAGGCCAGAAGTGGTATTTTTGTTGGTAATACTGTAAAACATGTTGTGAGGTACTCATCTGGCAATTGTCTTTTTAGTTCCCTCAGTAAGAAGGGTCAAATGGAGTTCACAGTCACTGTTTTGTCTTAGGGCTTGCCATGTTTCAGTTACCGTGTAGACCACAGGAAACTAAATTATCTGAATTTAGTAGTCTCTGTTATATTGATGGCATTTTAATAATGGACCTGGCAAACACTCTTCATGCACTTTCAGTAAGATTCTTATACCCAAGTGTGCAGATAAAAAGAATCCATGAAAAATTTAAAGGAATCTCCGATTCCTGTGAAGCATTTAGGTCCAATGACTTGGGAGTTTCCAGGACATCTCCTCTATAAAGTGATGATCAAGTTATTGTATTTTCCATTCTTTGTTCCCTGCAGTGAGTAGGAGACATAGCACTCAGTACATCGCTATGGAATTTTAAGGCACTATATGCCACACTCTTGGAATCTTGTTTTATTGATTAGATTATGCAGAAGTTTGTCAGTTTACAGTCGGGCCTAGAACTATAGAGGACTCTGTAGCAGTACCAAGCTTCAGTGAATTTTTCTGCCTCTGAAAACATGTGACTCAGCATGTTTGCTGGTGGTAGAGACATCCGTGGTGAGAATGGATGCTGTGTGAAGTCCCCAGGAAGATGTAAGAGGTGATTTTAAGATTAGACTTTTAGGATCCTGAAGCAAACTGTGCATTCTATGGTGGCAAACTACTCATTGTCTGAAAGGCAGCATCTGGTATGCTATTGGAAACTAATAGACAGCACTTGACCATGAGACATCAGATGATTATGCAATGGCAGCTGCCCGTTATGAGTTGGGTGTTTCAGATCTACAGATAATAAGTGTTGAAAGAGCACAAAATTGAAATGATACATTTAGAGTCTGGCCCAACCCAGTAAACATCATATGGTAGAAATGGTACTTCAAGATAAGGCCTAACAATGTCCAGATGGTACAGTTTATAAGAACAGGTATCTAGACTCTCTCATGTCATATACATTTCTTATAACACCTTTCCTTCAACATATACCTACTCTCTTGTAAATATTCCCTATGATTTGCTTATGGAGGAAGAGGTTATCTTCCTTGGTTCATAAATGTAGCAAAATATAATACGTTTATGCAAGCTTACATGAACTATTGATACTGTACAGACCCAGTTAGAGGTCCCTCGGCAAGTGATGTTAAAGGCATATCCTTCCATGGGGACGTGTGAGAGGAGTTAACCTAGTTATTAACTTTGTACATTAGGACAATTGACTTTAAATGCATACACATTTCTAGACAATGGCTAAAGATTTAACTGATTGGACAGGAGCTAGAAACAATTGAGAATGGACTATTGAAAACAAACCAACCTTGAAAAGATGCATATGAATTTGCTTATAGGAGTGAGCACAAAACATATGGATTTTGGTTTCTCATATTATTACCCACCAAAGAGCATCAACAAATTGCAAAGAAGGCATCCAGTAAAGAATGGACTGAAAGAGTCATTTTCTCAATATTAGCTGACCTCTCTCTTCTAACACCCCAGTGTTTAATCAAAGGATTGCGAAATGGAATAGCTGTAGTAGCAAGGAGAGAGGACATGCATGGGCAATACCAACTCCATCTTACCAGGCTATTGTGAACTCCCTCTTACCTGCTAGCACCTTGGTGCCAAGTTGAAGGATGAAAACATCTTTTACCTACAGATCCAGCACTTTGCCTTTAGAGGAATTTACACATACTCTAGATCAAAATGAGTTTTCCCTGCTACTGTTGCCCCCACAACACCACAGTGTGAGTACTTACAATATGCCTGACTCATCAGCAAGAGACCCTGTTAAATATCATGTCAGACTCAGAAGCCACATTTAAAGCAATTTAAATTTGGGCTGGTGGTGTAGTCTGTTAAAGATCTAGCTAATCCCTGCAAGGTTAGGGAGCTTTTTATTCAGGATGAAATATATGCCCTGCACCAACGGCCAATATGTGATCCTAAACTCTCCTTTCCCCCAAATCTAGAGGACTTAGAATTAGAACATGGAGTGAGAGTAGTATTGGCTTCTCTTGTATCCTTTTCACAAGTCACGCACTTGGGGAGTATGTGGGCCTTTTCACTCTTAATGTAGGCTCTGCCAAGTCTGAGTTCCTGGCTCCCTTTTGAGGAATGCCCCCTGGCCAATGAGGGTTCTTCCTGCCAATGAGTTAAAGGTAAATAGAAGATTTATCATACTGGCTGGAGTTACTCATCCTAGTTTCCTTGGAAAGCTGGACGTATGTCATGAACTCAAGAGATTCTCCAGAGTGTCTCTTGATGCTTTGTTCCCAGTGATAACTGAATAGAGCATGCAGTAACGTTAGCCCAACAAAGGCAAGACCACGAAGGGCTCAGACTTTCTAGGGAAGGAAAGTCTGCACTACAGCAGGCGGGAATCTCAGTACACTGTAAGGACAGGCCAGGAGTGAAGGAAACCTAGAATTAGAGATGTAAAAGGGAGCTGATAACTATTCATTATGACAACCTTTATTTTCTCCTGTCAAATACCTGGACGCTGCAAATAATATCTTATATTTTTCGTGGGTAAATAATCCATCCCATCTTCCCTGCTTACATGGTATGATGGAAAGTAAGCATGTGCTACAATTGTTTCATCTATCATGGACTATCCTGAAAAACCTGGAAAATTAATTTCATTGGAATTCTGAGTTATATTCATTTTTGCCAATGTTCTATAGAAATTACATATAACACCAGGGCGCCTGGGTGGCTCAGTTGGTTAAGCGACTGCTTTCGGCTCAGGTCATGATCCTGGAGAACTGGGATTGAGTCCCGCATCGGGCTCCCTGTTTGGCAGGGAGTCTGCTTCTCCCTCTGACCCTCCCCCCTCTCATGTGTTCTCTCTCATTCTCTCTCTCTCAAATAAATAAATAAAATCTTCAAAAAAAAAAAAAGAAAGAAATTACATATAACACCAGAAAGCATAGATTATAATCGCTGTCTTGTTTTATTTATTTATTTATTTATTTAACATTTTATTTATTTATTTGAGAGAGAGAGAGCACATGAGATGGGGAGGGCCAGAGGGAGAAGCAGACTCCCCGCCGAGCAGGGAGCCCCATGCGGGACTCGATCCCAGGACTCCAGGATCATGACCTGAGCTGAAGGCACTCGCTTAACCAACTGAGCCACCCAGGCTCCCTCGCTGTCTTGTTTTAGCATAGTGTATTTGGAGGCATAAACCTTGATATATGTTAAAAATTATCAATAGGTTCTTACACTAAAATATGCTTTGAGTTAATTTACTGTTTCTCGATTAATAAATTATTCACTTGTATTATTTTTTCCTCTAGCATTTGCATTTCACATCAAATAGCATTTTTGGTGTTTTTATGATCAACAAGAGACTTTATGCTATAATTTTCATATTTTAAATACATAGTCTCTATACTTAATATGTATAATCTTAAATGTGTCTTATTTTATCATGTATTGTTGTAAAAACTACAACTATCTTTCAGCCTTACTGAATTATTGAATTACTGCAATATTGTTTAATATTTTCCACAGGTAGGCTGTCATTTTACTTTGGATTTTATTAGAACAAGTTGCTCCTAAAAAGCTTGTGTAAGAAATACTATTGGATGTGCAATGAGCTCTCTGATTTTCCAGTTCACTGGCTTAATCCTTACTCCCTCCCTCTGTGGTTAAAAGCATTAAAATCTTACTTTAGAAATACAAAGATACGGTGTCATAAATTATTATAAAAGTGATTCAATGAAATTTTCTGGGTAAATTCTAATTGCATACTGGCAAACGCTTGAAAATTCTTTTGGTGTACATTGTTCTTTTGCTTCTCAAGAAATATATGATTATCTTGTGAAAGAATTGTCTGAGATTTTTTTTTTAAATACACCAAGATTCTAGTCGAAATTAAGCACATCAATGACCTTAGACAAGTTATCAAACATGCTATAATAAGAGTATGCATTATGCACTGTCAGAAATATGTTGGAAAGTCAAGACAATAATGTATAAAATATTTGTATTATTATGTAAGAATGTATTTGAAAAAATAACACTAAATTCGGCAAATTCATCTGTCTTTTTTCATAGTATAAATAAGGAAACATTTTGTACTCGGGAGAGTACAGGGCTTGGTGTGGGAAGAGCCTCACTTCACCTGAAT
Source organism: Neomonachus schauinslandi (assembly GCF_002201575.2). Taxonomy (NCBI): domain Eukaryota; kingdom Metazoa; phylum Chordata; class Mammalia; order Carnivora; family Phocidae; genus Neomonachus; species Neomonachus schauinslandi. The sequence goes on along the minus strand of NC_058405.1, from coordinate 20,948,889 downwards.
GACCCTAGGGGATAAATGTCTTTAGATATATGAACCGTAATTTCTTACTCAGATGGAAAATGCAGATACAAAATCCACGTTTGAAAGAGCACTAGTTGAGAACCTGTAGGACAGATGCTCTATATAAACAATTCCTTCATTAATCCGAGTAGATTTTTTTGTGGGCCTTGAATCTTCTATAATGTAAAATAAAGGATACACATTATAAGTAATATTAAACATGCACATTAATATTTACTTAGGATTAAGAGAAATCACAGTAAATTAGCAAGCTAATAAAATTTGAATTTGCCACAAATATCACAAAATCCAGAAAAGAAATACCATTATGCTCTGTAATGTACTCCCTGACATCTCTATAATATTATTCCCTATATATTATTCGGGTGAATAATTCTTGATCACCTCTTCCTACAAAAGCAACCTGAGGTATTTTCTGTAGAGATAATGTAAAGAAAATGCAGTCTTTTGAAAGATCTTTTATCCTTTACATCTACAAACTTCCCTCACTATCTGCTTTAAATGACATTCAAAAAGTGAATGCATTATCTGAGCTCAGACATAGGATGCCAGGAAAGGCATCACAGTGCCCCTCGAATGGGAACAGGAAGGAAGGCTCATGAATGCAGAACAGAGTGAACAAAAGATACTGTTAGAAAGAAATGAAGTCAGAAACATCAGTGTGGGGTTATGTCTCTTATGTTCATCATTATATCCCTGGTTCCCTGCACAGTTCCTGACCCATAAAAGGTACTCAATAAATGATAGTTGAATAAATTAAAAAGTTCATGAATAAATATATCTGGAATGACTCCATCCTGATTCCTGGAAGCAGTTTCTAAACTGAGGGTTCTAGCAATAAATTAATTGTAAGTAGACAGGACTGTGACCATTTAAACATATCTCATGAGAATGAAGTTACAAGCACTTCCTGCTCTCCTTCACCCTTGCGTTATTCTTATAATACCTGCAGCCACACTTAGGCTAATGGACTACAGACTAAGTTTGATGGAGACAGAGAGGCAGAGCAAGAAAACATACCATCTTAATTTTAAAATTCTACAAAAGCATTATAAAAAGCAAAGTGACCACATTGCTAAAGCCCTGTAAGCGAGCTATTCATTGAGGACCTGTGAATCTTTAACTTCATTTACTGCATGATAAATTCACCTCTGAATGTATATTCTTATGAAAAATGTTATTCTTCTCAAGTAGAATGCCAGAAATATTTTACAGTAGCTAAACAAGTAATGATATTTGGGAAAATCCTGACCTTCTTTATTCACTTTTAGTAGATAGTACTTCCCCTAATGTGTAGGCAATGACTGATGGCTTTCAGAATTACTAACATGAGATCAATCTCATAGACCCAGCACTGTTTACCCTAGTAAAAATTCTTCATGAAATCCACCCCGTCACAGTCAGTTCCTGATCTCCTTTCTTTCCTGTGCAGTTTAACCTGGGGACATACTTATATATATTGGCCTTACTGTGATGCTAGATGCCTTCCATCTTCTGCAGAGATTGTGTCCAATTCATTTTTGTTACCTCAATTCTAGCACATTCTTTGACCAAGTATAATATTAACAAACATTTGTATAATTAATTAATGAAAGATTACACATGTAGGTGCATAGATTTTCTTTCAGCATTAAAAAGAGTGTCTTATAATACCTGTAGTTAACCAGGATACTGCAGTAGCTATATAACTGAACTCTCTGCTCCTTTTTACCCACTTTTTCCACAGACTACTCATTTTCCATGCCTCATTTATTATATATAAAAACCATATAATGTCACTTCCTCTTAAATCTATGTTGGATGCGGTTCTATATCTACTTCATTTTGTAATAAGAGCCACACCCCTTTCTCTTGACAACATGGTCCTGCAGACCCTGTGCCTCTCACTTTGAGATCACTTCTTTCCATCTTCACCTTGGTCAGTCCTCTCAAACTGCACTGACTGTCTGGCTTTCCTATAAACATAGCATGTGCATTCTCTCATTAACTTGCTATACTTTTTTTTCTGGTTTATATTGAGACCATATGAGCCTGACTGCTTTTTTATCTTCAGGATTTAGCACATATAACATTTTTTTTTCCCCCATGGAGGCATTTCCAGACCATTGTATCTGAAGTATTTTCTCCCCAGAGTCACTTCACCTTATTCTCTTTTTGTTATGGTATTTGTCTCTCTTTGAAATCATCTTGTCTGTTTAAACATTGTCAGATATCCTTCAACTTTTGGAAATCAGCTCCTCGAATGCAGGGACCATTTCATTTTCACTTTGTGCATACTACGTTCCCATCGTTTAGAAGAGTGCCTCACACAGCATGCTTCCCAATGAATATTTATCAAGTGAATGAGTAAATGATTGACTTGCCAAATAGCCATGACATATGTAATTTATCGTAATTTATTTTCAGGTAGGATGTTATTCTGAGACAGATTGCCACTTTAAATTCTAAATTTAATTTCTGTACTTGGATCATATTATCTAAGATACCATGTTGCTGAAGAGTGTAGAACTGAAAATTCTGTATTCTATAATTGTACTGTGATATTTTAAATTTATGCAATTATTGTTTTTATAAAAGTCATGAATATTTTTCATTCTTTTGTGTTATACAATTTATTTAAAGAGAACGGGGATATAAATGAATTTAGGACTAAACCAGGCCAGAGCACTAGGTTAGGATTAAACCAGGCTAGATTAAACCAGGTCTGCCCAGGCCAGATTAAATCAGGTCTGTTATTTCTTTCTGTGGAACCAGATATATTATTCTATAATAATATGAAGTCCCGAATTATTTTACTGTCACACAATTAAAAAAACAAAAAATAATTGGTGAATCTACTACCCTATTACCATTCATTGGGTGTTACTAAAAATTAAATCATAAATTAAATAAATAAATGATTAACTTGAGAGTTATAACTAAATCATTTAAAAATATTAGGTGAATACATGCAGTAAAAATAGTAAGATGCATTTTTAGTTCTTTAAAAAAACAAACCTCATCAAGCATTAATGTGAATGATAAATTTTCCCCACTTTTAAAGACATTTCTGATGAGAACACACTTTTCAAAGGCCAAGAGCTATTTATATAAGGAGCAACATTTACAAAAGTGTTGAGAGACTTAAATCAATAAATATATCTCCAAATAAATAAATAAATAAATAAATAAATAAATAAATAAATAAATCTCCGACATCCTCTTGAACCTTCTGTCATAGATCGAGGGCACTTAAAAGCATTTTTTTTTTTGTAAGTTGCCAGTGGGCTGAATTGCATTGTGAGAGTCAAAAAAGATGAGGTCCATGAAAACCCACAAGATATTAGACATTATTATAGAATAATAATAAGATAAAATTCTACAGAGAGATGTTATTTGTTAGTTGTTTTAAAGAACATCTTATAAATTTGAATATATGGAGGTAGTTTTAAAATTCATCTTATTTTGTACTACTTTTCTGTTGTCTTTCAAAAGCTTACATTAGAGATGCCTGGGTGGCTCAGTGGGTTAAGCTTCTGCCCTGGGCTCAGGTCATGATCCTAGGGTCCTGGGATCTAGCCCTGCATCAGGGAGCCCGCTTTTTCCTCTGCCTGCCACATCCGCTTGTGTTCTCTTTCTGACAAATAAATAAAATCTTAAAAAAAGTCTAAAAAGAAAATAAAAAAATAAAAATAAAATGTTTATATTTAGCTCATGTATATATATATATATACACACACACATATATATATATTTTAAAGAATTTATTTATTTTTGACAGAGGGAGAGAGTGTAAAAGCAGGGGAAGCAGCAGGCAGAGGGAGAGGGAGGAGCAGGCTCCCTGCTGAGCAGGGAGCCCGACGTGGGGCTTGATCCCAGGACCGTGGGATCATGACCCAGCCGAAGGCAGACGCTTAACTGTCTGAGCCACCCAGGCGCCCCTTAGCTCATGTATATTGAGTACTACCACTGTCTACTCAAAACACTGTTTTCTATTTAGTTCAGCACATATTTATTAGGCTAGTCACTGTTACTTAGGCTTATAAATATGAATAAATTGTCTTTCCTGGCCTCAGAGATTTTACAAGCACCATGAAGAGCCAGTCATTAAAATATTATCTGTGAAGCTTGGATTAGGACTCCAGAAGAATAACGCATAATCTAGCTATTCATGTTTTGAGTGAAGAGTGATTGGTGTTAGGTTTACCTAAGGGCATGAAAGTCATGTTAGGTTACTAAGGGCATGAAAGTCGTGGTCTCTTAAAGGATTGGGATAACTAGGTCACTGATAACTAGAGATAGAAACACCGCTAACCCACATGCACGTATGCCAGAGAGTGAGGAACACAAAGATGCTGATGTAAGTGGAAAGACACTGATGCAAAATATAGCATCTGCTTAGAAAAACATGTGATTTGGTATTTTATGAGCAAAACATAAAAGTTAGGAAGCAGACAGGGCCATCTTAAGGATTTTTTTTATATGCCATTGTTGAGGTGTTAAGATGGATTGTGGTATAATCACATTTACATTTTTGATAGACTGTTCTAGTAGCACAAAAGAAGATGAACAATATCTAAACCTCCAAGAAAAGGCCTGGTTAGGAAAGTAATAAAGGGCACGGGAGCATTCAAGAGGCTGGAGACTCAAACATTATCACTTAATCTTCAAAAGACCCCCTGGAAATTAAAGAAAAAAAAAAGTTTCCCCCTTTTACATTTAGATTCAGAGAGATTTCATTGTTTTATTTGAGTCAGTTATCCCAGGAATGCATGCATAATTGCCAATTCAACTATCTTTTTTGAGGGAGTTATAATAACACTTCTCCAGCAATGAATACAAATCCTCAACCAGGGCTGATTCCAGATTTTCTGCTTGGGTAGATGCTAACTTCCTACGGTTTGAGAATTGCTAAACTGCTTTGAGAACCCACTGCCTTATATGCTTTAGGTGACTCAAATCATAGGTTGCAAATGGTATACTACATACAGATGGTTCCAGATCACCCATCTCAAGAAATGTCAGTACTGGGCTTCTTAGTGTTTACTATATATTGAATATAAAAAAAAATAAAAAAAGAATGCTTATTCGGCCTTTCCTGCTTAGCTCACTCCCTTTTAAATAATTCTTCGCAAGGACACTTTTTTCTAAACATGGAAGTGTTCTTATCTTAACTCCTTGAAAGTATAGAACTTAAAGTCACAACTTTAAGGACAAGGGAAAAAAATAAACTTAACTTTCAAGATTTCCAGAGTAAAATGTTCTGATCTTTCTCTTCTCCCAACAAACCACTTCTGCCTCCATCACAAACTTTTCAAACCACTATTTTGATCACACCAACCTCAAGATCCAGGCTTACATATGCTCCTGCCCCCCTTATCTAACTATCCAATGGGAAGTTTAGGAACTCTGTCAGGGGTGAATGTTTAAAGACCATATAACAATCTAGTATTCCTTTTAAGTAGAGAAAAATCAATCATTCTGTGTACTTATCCATTTTTAGCAGAGAAAAGACATAAAAACTCAGAAAGGCATCATAATACCTAACTATCCTCATTTAAATGCATTTCTCCAAATCCTGATGACCCATGACAAAAATGTACAAATAAAACTCTAATTATGCATACCATATTATGGCTGTTGTCTATTTATACACTATAATGTATTTGTTTTAGGTTTTGCTTAGTCTTGGAGACTTTCCTTCTTCAGCTGTTATATAATTCATTTCAAATCACACTCAAGGAGAGTGATGATTAAATCTATGCCAGGAGTCAGAAAAGATTTAGAATCTCTGTGAAGATTAAAAATTAGAAATAGAACATATAGATCCTGCTTGGAACATTAACTTTATCTAATTATACTTCTCTTAGAATATGGTCCAATTTCAACTTTAACTTTTTTTTCCTACTCTAGAGAAATCAATTCATGATTTCTTCTAGCATTCTATGAATAAAGATAAGCTACAAGATTATTTTTCATTTCATACTTTAAAAGTTAAGATATATATTTGTTCAATTTAATCACTTCACTTTTTGAACTTATAAAGCAATACTAGCCAGTCTTATATGTAATTGAAAGAGCTACTAATGAAATAAAGGACCATTAATTAAAAAAAAAAAAGATGAAAGGGAAAGCGTATTACAAGACTAAAAATATGAAGAGATAGGAAAATCAAGAGCATAATTTTTAGGTACTTGGATATGTTTCCATACAAATTTCCACATTCTTTTATTCCCTATGCTTTATTTGATAAGTTTCTCTTCAATTAAAAGAGCTTTAATAAAATCTCTGAACATATGTTATAATTATGTATTTTTCAAATTTTGAAAGATAATAGGTTTTGTATTTTTTTTTTATATTTTGGTCATCATTAATTTGTTTTTGATGCATTTTTACACCATGGAGGTATCATGACAAAGTCCTATTTTTTTTTTTTTTAAATCACGATTTGGCAAACTTTTGTATGAAGAGCAAGATAATAAATAATCTAGGATTCGTGGGCCATATATTTTCTGTTGCAACCACTTAACTGTCTCTTGGTGCATTAAAGCAGCTGTAGACAATAACTAAACAAATGGATTTTGTGTTTCAGTAAAATTTGATTTACATAAATAGATGGCAGGCCAGATTTGGCTTGTGACACATAGATTGATAAGCCCTGCCCTAAACTACTTCATTATGTGTACAGTGAAAACATACAAAACAGAAACAAAATACTGCTAATAAATTTAGAATGTAAGGATAACTGTCATTTGCTTGAGTCAAAGTACATTTGAGTTGGATTGAGAAACTCTTACACTTACACTCATTTTGCTCCTAATAGAAAACATAAATGGCATAAAAATAGTATGAAGTGTACAAGAACCTGAAATTGTTTTATCAATCTTGTGAATTTGAAACCTTCTATTTACTATGTAGCAAAACATCTTTAGTTCTGGAAGCCATAAAGCTATGAATTTCCTTTGAGTACATGTTTTACTTATCCCTAATATTAATATTTACCATTCTTATTTTTAAATTTCTAAATAATGTAAAATTGGAATTCTAATTTTTGAGCAGACACAAAATAGATAAGAAAAATTAAGGTATTATAAGTTTCAGTTTTGACAAATTTTTTGTATATGAAACAGTAACAGGAAGCCTGGGTGGCTCAGTTGGTTAAGCATCCGACTTTTGATTTTAACTCAGGTCATGATCTCAGGGTTGTGAGATCAAGCCCACATTGGGCTCTCCTCTGGGCATGGAGCCTGCTTAAGATTCCCTCTCCCTCTGCCCCTTCCCACTCCCTCTTAAAAAAAAAAAAATGACTGCATTACAATAATTGTTTTATATGTGTAGCATAAAAATAGTAGTGCATCTGTTTTTATTGCTGCCTTTATAAATTACTATGCATTTTGTGGCTTAAATCAACACTCCTCTACTATCTCATACTTCTGTAGGTCGGTCAGAAATGTAATTACAGCATAGCTCAAACGGGTCCTCTGCTTAAACTCTCATAAGGTCAGAATCATGGTATTGGCAGAACTGTACTACTTTCTGGAGGCTCTGGGGATGAATCTGCTGCCAATCTCATTGAATTGGAGGGTTAGATTTAGTTCCTTGCCGATGTGCGACTGAGGTCTCCATTTCCTTACAGGCTGTCTGTGAAAGCCTTCTTTGCTCCTAGAAGCTCCTGCATCCCTTCACCTGCTTTCCCTGTGGCCCCCTCCAGGAACAGCAGAAGGGGTCCTACTCACACTTTGAATATCTTCCTGCCACATTGGTTTAACTCAAGCTAAAAAAAAAAAAAAAAAAAATCCTCTGCTTCTAAGGGCTCCTGTGATTTGATTTGGCCTATTGACACAATCCAGGATAAGCTCCTGCTTTAAAGCCCTTAACTTCAGTTATATCTGCAAATGCTTTTTTATCATGTAACATAAGGTACTGACAGTTTCCAGGGATTAGAGGGTGAGTATCTTTCGTGAATGATTCTGCCTTCCGTAGTTAGTGATAGGATAAACACCAGTGTATCTACTAACCAATTTATGAAACAGATCATTTCTCCTAACTTCAAAGTGTCATTTACCTCATTCCTTATCTCTAGTTTCAGAAGTAAACATTATTCTGGATTTGGTGTTTACCATTTTTTAAAAAAATGCTGTGTTTACCATTTTTAACAAGAATGAATTCTATGTTTAATGAGTGGTGCACATTTTCAGCTGTAGTGGATGATAGGAATGGATGATGTTTTCTAAAGTGATTGTATAAATTTACACAAGAACAAAATGCTGTATGTGTGTTTTCATTATAGTGAATAGTCACCAAAAATCAATATTTTACTTAAAATTTTTAAAAATCTGTAAAGATGACAGATGGGACATATGATTTATCTAAACATCATGGAGATTGTGGGCTTCTTTTATATTGTTACTGGATATTCAAATTTTTTTCTTCAGATAAATACCAATTATTTTTCCCATTAGTTTACTGACTTTTTTCTTCGTTATTTCTAAAAATACTTTAGAATTTTAGTAACATAGAGTTCTTGATTTTCTCTCTCAGTTTATGATATACTTTAACTTCCTTTAATGTCCATTCAGAACAAAAAAGTGTGCAGGATAGGAGGGATGGGAATGGAGTGGAAGGACTGCACAGAGGGATGTTCTCTGAAGATATTTTTTGTATAAATGTGATTTTAGAATCATGTTAACATTTCACATAATTAAATAATAAATGAAGAGGATGAGGGAAAACAAAAAATGAATTTAAAAATAATTATTTTGGGGTGCCTGGGTGGCTCAGTAGGTTAAGCGTCTGCCTTCAGCTCATGTCATGATCCCAGGATCCTGGGATCAAGCCCCACATCGGGCTTCCTGCTCAGTGGGGAGTCTGCCTCTCCTTCTCCCTTTGCCGCCCCCCCTTGCCTGTACTTGCTCTCTCTCTGTCAGATAAATAAATAAAATATTTAAAAAATAATTATTTCACTTCACATTCACAAAAATATTTTTTGTACTTTTCTATGTTAACTTTATAGTTTTGTTTCAAATACTTAAAAATTTAGTCTTACTGGATTCCATCTTTTTTGTATCAGGAGGTATCCAGTTGTTTTTCCCCATGAAGAGAGCTGGTGGTCTAACTTCATCTACTAAAGAAATGCTTCTTGCCCTGTTGATTGGTTTTGCCTGTGGCTGACCTTGAGCTCTCTATTCTTTGTCCGTTGCTCTGTTGGTCTGTGGTTCTGACAATAACATGTCGTTTTATTATTTGCCTTTGAAGTACAGGCAATCCTTTGGTTCTGATTTGCATGGTTCTGAGCTGGATGAATTTCAGTGAACACGTAAATTAAATAACACCACTCCTCCAACCACACAGTTCAGAATTTATTTACCTGGGTTGGGTAAATTAATTGTGAGTAATTGCATAAGGTACAAGCTTCCCTGCTAGCTTTTCATTTCACTCACCATGAAGCACATACAAGGTGCACATCATGATCAGAGACCAATCATCCCACTTCTTCAGTGTCTGTTGGTGATTGGTCACCATTCCTCTGTTTTTCAAGTCACACACAGCAAAGCACATTATTAATTGTGCTGTCTCAGTGTCTCACTGCTATATGACATTTTATAAAAAGTGGAAAATGAAAAGAAAAAATGATCTCATAAACATGAAAGTGCAGCAAAGAAATGAAAATGGATAATGCTGGAAATAAACCAAACGTAGATGGAGTTATAGAAGAAATTCCTGCCCATGAGAATATGGACACTGTTGCTATTGGACACTCTAGATGTCCAACCAGAGGGACTTAGTGAACGTGGAATTATCGGCATAAATGAGAAAAGTGCTTTGATGAATAGGATGAATATATTCCAGAGGAAGTGTCGCCAGCCAAAATGTTCATATGAAAGAAGCTCACAGAGGTATTTCAAGGCCTTGGAAGTGCAAAGGATAAAATATTGGAAGCAGATCCAAACCTAAAAAGAAGTGTAATAATCTTCAAAGTGTAGAAAAGATGTTAACTCCATATCATGAGTTCTATGATAAAAGGGAGAGGCAAACAATATTCAAACTCTTCTTGATATTTTTTTTTACACATAAACAGGACACTTTAATTCTCAGTATATCTAATGCTTTATATTACAGTGCAGTAAATATTAATTTTATCATTTTTATTCCTGTATCATTTTTATAACCAACACTAGATTTTAATATTTTGAGAAAAAGTAGAAGTCTTGGAGCAATAGTAATTTTCCCTTTGATTATTTAGACTATTTTCATGATTATGGCCTGTATGATAATTTGTGTGTGTGTGTGTGTGTGTGTGTGTGTGTGTGTCTGTGGTCTCCCACCACTGTGAAAAGTGAGGACTACCTGCATATTCTAATATTTGGTAGGACAAGTTCCTCACCTTTTTTTTTTTTTTAAATAAGAATAACTAGTTTTTTTAATCCTTTATTTTCCCATTTGAATTTTAATTAGAGTTTTCAACTTTTTGAAAAACCCCACTGGATTTGAATTAGGATTACATTAACTCTGTAGCTTAATTTAGGGAAAATAGACAACTTTATTATATTAAGCTATCTCATCCAGAAGAATTTAATATGTGTCCATTAATTCAGAGCATCTTCTTTATCCTTTACTATGAATCATTGGATCTAGGATGCTCTTGGTTGGAAGATACACTATTATTTTATGGGCAATTAAGAAAAATAAATACTGTTAATTAATGATGTTTTCATACCTCATTGTTTGTAAGACATTCCAAATTTGAAGATGTTATAAAATGGGAAAATTTAGAACACATAACATAATTTTTAGAGCTTTAAAGCCTGTCCTTAGAGATACTATAAATTCTCAGTTACATTAATTCTGTGATACTTTATAATGCAGAATCTTGTGAATGGTATCTTATATTTAGTAAGTTTTGTAGTTATTTATTGTTGGTGTTAAGAAATACTATTATATTTTGGATATGATTTTAAATTTGGATATGTGAAAGTCTCTTATTCTAATAGTTTCTATTATGATTATATTGAGATTTTGTATATAGATAATATGATCTGTATACAAATACCACCTTTATTTATTCTTATCCAATTCTTATCTTTTTATTTCTTCATTATTCTCCCCTTTATAGTGTTGACCAGAAGTGCCATGAATTTACTAAACATAATTGTGATATGAGTGATCCTTGCAATAACATTAGTGATAGCATCAGGCTATATTTAAAAGCAGCCTGTTGAGGGAAGGAAAGTTTTCCAGATTTCTGGTTGTTCCTAAAAGTATGTATTAGTAACAAATAGGAACCAGTAAGGCTAGAAAGTTATAAAGTAGCTTCCTTTTGATTTTTAGGGAGTTTTTAATTTTTGTGTAGGATTTCCTCAGTATAACCTAATTTGTCATAGAACAATTGAATCTATATTAACTTCTGTTAAGTGGGCCAGAAATTGTAATTTCAATTATAATTGTGATTTGTGTGTTTCTTTAGTTCTGCATATTACCTTTTATTAGTACCTTTTGATGCTTGAAAATTAAATATTGAAAAGATGTTAATTTTTCTTAAATTTAATTATATATTTAAATAGAATTTAATCCCAATATAGAAGATTTGGGGTATACAATATACCACATATAGTAGATTGTTCTCTAGGAAAAAAATAGAAAAATAAACCAAAGGTGTAGTAACATTATTGTTACATAATAAAAATGTCATCATTCTAATGAAGGTCAGTAGTTCCTTAGGATGATGATTTAGAATTTCATCACATGGCATATAATAACAACAAAAATACAGATGAAGTGGAGGCTAACATATTAAATAAAATATTATAAATAACATACAATGGAAGAATACCTAAAACATAAAAGGAAAAATAGAAATTTTAGACTTTATAAAATGCAAGAACTCTTTATATATTAAATAATATACATTTAAACAACATATAATTTCCCCTTACACTAATATTTGTAATACTAAAGAATGTGGGTAAAAATCTCCTAAATATCCACATTTGTAAAGAGGTTAAGTATATCACCATATATCCACTTAAGAATGAAACCATTAGGAATTATGATTACATTAAAGTTAGTTACATGGAAAATGTTAGAAAATACAGAATACCAAGACATCTATGCTCTATGATCTGAGCTATTATAAAAATATGCATTAACAAATCATATAATTATGTTAATCAACATTTTTACTTTTTGGCAAATATATCCATTTATTTTCTAGTTTTTGCATTTTGTGTAATATATTTTCTATAATATACGTGATTTTATAGTATGAAAATCAGTAAAAAGAAATATAAAGATCTTTTTGGCTTCCAAATTTGCCTTTTACAATGCTCTTTAATTTATTAAAGATAAGTTCTGGATGTTTTCACTCTTCATTATTCCCTATTATTCTCATTAATTCAGTCATCTCAGTTCTTTTTTCTGATTGTTTTTATCATTGTTATTTTTGTTGTCGTTTTAAGTATACCACTAATAATACATGTTCCAAAGCCAGAAAAACACTCTAGCTTTTTTTAAACACCTATACTTTCTAAAATGAGGATGTCCAAGATTAGTTAAAAAATGAAATTCACTGAATTTTCATTAAACTGTGTATTTTTGAGATATAAATAAACTACCTGAATAATTCAGTGATACATTTTCCACAATGCTGACACAATATGTCTCAATTAAAAGAACCCAGACACATTAATATCTATCATAATCCCAACTGCTCTCACTAGCAATGGTGACCTGCTACATCTTAGTATAGTCTGTGTAATGTAAACGAAACAAATGGTTATGATTAAAAAAATGTCTAACTTACTAAGTTTATGATTTCTTTAGGTTTTGTTAATTTGTAAAGCTTGCTCTGGCCACATTTTTTAAAAAAGATTTTATTTATTTATTTGAGAGAGAGAGCGCATGCAAGAGAGAGTTGGGGGGGGGCACCTGGGTGGCTCAGTTGGTTAAGCGACTGCCTTCAGCTCAGGTCATGATCCTCGAGTCCCGGGATCGAGTCCCACATCGGGCTCCCTGCTCAGCGAGGGGTCTGCTTCCCCCTCTGCCCTCTTCCCTCCCATGCTCTCTGTCTCTCATTCTCTCTCTCTCAAATAAATAAATAAAATCTTAAAAAAAAAAAAAAAGAGAGAGTTGGGGGAGGAGCAGAGAGAGAGAGAGACAAGCAGACTCCATGCTGAGTGCAGAGCCCATAGCAGGGCTCAATCCCACATCCCTGAGACCATGACCTGACCCAAAATCAAGAGTCAGATGCTTAACCAACTTAGCCATCCAGGCACCCCTGGTAATATTTTCATACTGTGATGCAATAGTGCCAGCAATTAGGGTAACTATATAACTAAAAGGCAGTTATTAATTTATGTTGTCATTCAAGTAAAAAAGAAAAATTTAAATAGACAATTATACTTTCACATTTAGAGTGGAAAATAAATTGCTGTCTTATTAAAATGATGATTTTCAACAACAGACAAAAATAGACAAAATATTGAGAATAAAGAATTTTTTTATATTTATTGATTTTAAATGATAGATTCACAAATATAAATAAATTGTGGCTATTTCAATCATTCAACACAGATTAAAAAGTATTTTGCTGGAACTGTTTACTGGAGCCATAATTTAATTTTCTAATTGTTGAATTTTCAAACTGGAAATGAAACCTTTTGTCATGATCTCCATTTTTGCTTCATTGTTCTAACATCTACAATTAAATTTCACTTGACACTCGATTATTTCTATCACTTTTCCACCAAAGTATCCACTTTCCCTTGTTGTAATATTTGTTCTTATGTGGAAAATATCAAAGCTCTACTTATATCTTCTTTATTAGTACCAAGATATCTTTTTTAATCTGGGCAAATGATCTTCACACAAAACTTTGATATCCATGAGAACATTTACTGTGATTTTTATTTAGTGCATAATCAAAATTTGAAACAAGAGTAAGCAAAAAAATCTAAACCCTTGATAGGATGCCTTATTTTTGTTTGTGTATTTGTTTATTTATACATAATAATAATTTAATAAAATGCTCAATTTAACTGATACACATAGGCCCAGGTATTGTTAACTGTATCTATTTTGTTGCATAAACTGAAATGCATTAAAATGTATGAAATTAAAGAGGAAAAACATAAATAATGTCCCATTTTTTTGCATTAAACTATATTTCCATTTTACCCTTTTTTTATCTGAATCACAGAATACCTCTGAAATCATTTATTGTTAAATGTCTTATAAATATACATTCCCATTTGAGCATATTTGTTATATCACTACTTGGTTTTAGATTAATAAAACAATGGAATTCACATAAAGCCTTCAAAAATGTACTAGGGCCAATTATATAGGTCTCTATTTATCGTATCTTTGTCATTTTTATGAAGATGTAGCTGGATGGGGATTTTGATTATATTCTTATTTTTACTTAGGAATTAGTTGTTCAAGCACTTAATTTTTTTTCATATGAATTCCTCAAGATAAAAATGTGGAACAATTATCAAAAAATGAGATGGAATCCCAGTACTGTAACTCTTTAGCAATGGGATTATGTTGCTTAAAATATGTCAAACTTGGGGCGCCTGGGTGGCTCAGTTGGTTAAGCGACTGCCTTCGGCTCAGGTCATGATCCTGGAGTCCCGGGTTCGAGTCCCGCATCGGGCTCCCTGCTCGGCGGGGAGCCTGCTTCTCTCTCTGACCCTCCCCCCTCTCATGTACTCTCTCTCATTCTCGCTCTCTCAAATAAATAAATAAAATCTTAAAAAAAAATATGTCAAACTTACATCCTCTTTACTATTAGTTAATAATCATTGCTTATTGTTCATAGCTATAGTGAGCTCTTAAAAGTGCTACTCAGATGCCAAAAAACATTATCTACCTTGAGATTTACTAGTTTAATATCTTGAATACTGTAAGTCATGTTCAAATATCCTGAACAATTAAATATTTTTGACCTGTTGAGTTTAAACAGAGAAACTATAGCCAATACAATGAATTCTAAAATGAACGTTTTTGCAGGGCTAACTTAGGACATAACATAAATTGTCTGTGCATATTTTGAGTAACTTCCAAAAATGATTTCACAACACTTCTAGCTTAATTGAGGAGGTTTCCATTTTTCTACAGAAACACTGATTATGCTAATAAAGTCTCATCTCCTTCCATTCAGAAAGATGAATAGGCCTAAAAACATAAAAAATAATATATTAATTATAGTCCCACAGTTTGTGATCTTTCTAAATGGTTGAATCATTTATACATCCACTGAAGTTTTATGCCCTTCCAAATATGGGTACATCTAAGCACTTTTGTTTTCATCAGCATTTAGCTGTCTTCTCACAAACTTCTCAAAATCTGCAACTTGCTGGATGACATTACTGTCACTTTGAATTACATATGTATCTTACAATTTGCTATAAACCTCTACCTTTAGTAATTAAATAAGCCATTGATAACACTACCAAATAGTATCTGAGCTTTTCAATAATATTCTATTTTATTCAATAAATACTTTATCATATATTTAGTTTATAATTATTGCTATATATATTATAGTTATATGATTATATCTATATATAAGTATACTTATAAATATATGTAATGTTATATATAATATATGATTATTCTTTAATATATAGCTATATATATATATATGTAGTTTGACTAAAGCCTCAAAAAACCAGCAATATTAGAAAACACATACAAAATTATATGTATTAACATGGATTAGAACAGTCTAAAGAAAAGAAATTGCAATTGAATGTTAACTTTATCAAAATGTTCTTAGCATTGTAAAACAAAATACATTTAAGTAAACTAAAAGATATACAATGGTCTAGGAAAAGATGTTTTTATTTGTATATATTAAGTAAGACTAAGAGTGACAGAATATAAAATTAAAAGGTGTATTAACAAGATAGAAGTATATTTCTCCTTCACATACGTGAAGTCCAGAAGTAATCAGTCCAAAATTAAAAGGTGTATTAATAAGATAGAAGTATATTTCTCCTTCACATATGTGAAGTCCAGAAGTAAGCAGTCCAGGACTGGTTTGGGTGATCAGACCTGTATTTGGGACCTAGCCTCTTCTACATTCCTTGTTGTCCTGACTTCCTTACTTTACATGTAGTCCAGCCACCATGCCAACATTTCAGTCAGCAGGAATGAGGATGTGACGAAGATGGGCATACCTCTTACCTTCAAGGACCTTATCAGATATCCCATTCTACATTTCCCTTTATGACCCATTGGGCAAAATTTAGTCTCATGGCCAAAACTAGCTGACTGAGAAATGCCATGGTTATATCTACAGTTGGAAAGACTTATATTAAGGGAAAGGCAGAAAAGACATCAAAATTGTTAGAAGAATTCAGTTTTTAGCACATTGCTAGTCATTTTATTTTCTTTCACATTTTATTTTATATATTATTTGCATGTATGATATATTTTTCAAAAGATTTATTAGGAAGAAAATTTATGCCTCCATAAAAACTATTTTAAGCCCATTTTTTACTAAAAGAAATGCTTTCTTATTCTTTTTTTTCCATTCTAGAAGAGATTTACTTATAAATTCATTGTAATCCCTTGAAAAAATGTAATAATAAAATATATTTAATTCTAATATTTTTATTAGAATTAAAATTATTAAACAATATTTTTACATTAAATGACTATAATGAATTAGTATTTTAGTCAATAAAAAGTGAATATATTATAACCAAAGAAGGTAAAGAGTCATTGCAAAGTGAGAAGTCATAATGAGGGGATTATGTAAATAGTTGATACACCTACTCTTTAATAGATCTTGGATCTAATAGAAACATATTTTACTTTTACTGGAAACAAGTAGGACATTAACATGTGGATGATAATAAACCAAAAGTAATTTTTGTCTTTTTTTTAAGTTTTATTTATGTAAGTAATCTTTACACCCAACATGGGGTTCAAACTCATGACCTGGAGATCAAGAGTCCCATGTTCTTCCAGCTGAGCCCAGACAATTCTATGTACATCAGAACTACAAGTTTGGCTTTTAGAATTGTCTGGGCTTAAAAAAGACTGCCCAATAAATAAAATTATAGGTAAGTTGTTTTTTAAAACATTAAAACTTAATTATAAGACTTGATTGCAATTAAAAGCTTTCTTAAGCTGATGTCTGTCAGGGTGCACCAGAGACTGGATGACTCGATTAAAACAGGCTTGAAGTTTTTATGGGCTAGAGGAAGGTTGGGTATATGCCCTTGTAGTTTTCAAGCAGCAGTTTTTGTCTCTGACTGAAACTTGGGATTGAAGGTTAGGCCTGCATTGTGTCTCTTGGTCTCAGTGAAGGTTGTGATCTCAATAACCATCAAAACAGTATTTCCTGTTTCTGAGAGACCTGCCTTGGTTAGTCAGGGTTCACCAGGAAGGAGAAATAGGAAAGGAGGCAAGGGTAGAAGGCAAAGGGGAAACTGGGGAACCCTCTCTTATGTTTTCTTTAGACTTATACCTATAAAGATACAACTGGTTTAATGGTGGAATTCAATTCAAAAGTAAATATTTTTTTGGTGGAATTTGCTTTAAATGTATGTTTTTGAGGAAAAAGAGAAACTTTCCATAATATAAGAGTATGCTTTGACATCTGTGTGATGTTTGTATCTTTCTACCTTATATATATAAGTCATCTAAAGGGGATCACAAAATTTATCAATGATCTTGACTCTATTCTTACTTAAAAAATATCAACTAAAGTTAATGTGAATATGAAGGAATTTACCTAGGATATTTATAAAAGAGGAAGAGGAGCAAATAGAATCATCTGGAATGTATAGATTGTCTGTTGAGATATCCACAGTTGCAAAGTTTTTAATAAGCTTTAGAATTGAAAATGGGGAGATATTGAGGATCAGTTTTGCAAACCTGATTTAATGCTTTTAATTTAGAATAGTGTAGCATTGGGAAATATTTTAAATGGCACTGATTTAAAGCAAGCTAGGTAGAGAATAGAAATGTATTCAGGAAAAAGAAATAATACATTAAGTGGTAAAACGTGTTTCATAACAAACTGCCTTGGGCAGTGTAGTCTATTTTATAGAAATAGCTTGCTACATGAAATGGGCTAAATTTTATATTAAAGGTTTTATATTTTATATGATATGTTTTTAAATATTTACATTCAATTGCATATTTCAATATATATCTTTAAATATATATAAATATGTAAATATATAACATTGCATTTAGTATAATGGAATATGTATTTTATGATATAATGATAAGCTTTATATAGTATAACCTTCAGGTGCTGAAGGAATTTATATAAGTCAAATTCCATACATTCAGTAATACAGTTTATTAATATACGTCTTTTAAACGTGGGAAAGTCTGTTTATTTTTGTAACATGTGGAATCATGATGATCAGATATTTTATGTTAGTAGAAAACAAGATTACAAAAAAAAAAGAAAAGGAAAGAAAAGATTACTTTTGCTAGCTTAGATGTGAAGAATTAACACATAGGGTAATATATTAAAAAGTACAAAGAGGACTGTTACTTGCAGCTATTGAAGTTTAAGCATTAGCTTCTTCACCCACAGATATTTCCAAGGCCCTGGGAAAGCTCTAAGCATATGGTCAATGGACATTGTTAATGCAAAGACCATTCAAGATTTGCTACTACTCCAATATATTTGAAATGTCCTCAAATGAATAATGTTCATCTATGGGGAAAACAAAACAAAACAAAAATAAAAACTAAAACAAAACCCAAAATAACTAAACTAAAACCAAAAACTTGAAGTGGTTTATACTAACTTAAAAAGAAACCTTTAAATTTATGTGAAACATTAACAAAATTATTTGAGAAGCTACAATGTATTTTTCTAACCATCAATTAAAAAACGAACCGTCCAAAAACAAAAATAACCAAAAAACCCCCCAAAAAACAAACTTCACCACACTTGCTAGAGAAGAGCCTAAATTACCATTCAATTGTCTCCATAAAAAATGCAAAAAGAATGAATACCAGATTTTTAAAAAAATGATAGGGAGTAGTGTGAGAGGCAGTTAACTCATAAAAATATTTCCTCCACACACAGTTTATAGATTTCATAGTGTTTGCCATTTTTTAAATGTGCAGTTTATTAGAATTTTTCCCTTATAATAATGTAATCAAATTGCATTTTCATACCTAATTTTATTTTGTTAAGATTGATATTTCCTTTTCTTAAAATTATGCCAAATTTTTATAGGCTACAGGTCCCACAACTTCAGTGGGCCCCATTTAGATTGATGCAATTTGAGGTATCCTTGGTCTAAATTTTCTTTTACCCCATCCCTTGAGATACAAAACTTACATTTAGGAAGAATAGCAATTATCCATTGGAATTCCATGCTGGATGTGGTACAGAGGTGTTCACATGACCACATTTCCTGTAGCAAACTAAATTACCAGTTCTCCTGCTACAGTCTATGTCTTTTCTTTCTAATTTAACCTGGGTATTAGAATGACTGACAACCCTCTACAACTTGGCAATGCCATGTTCTAGATCCAACTGACCATTATCAATATGTTATAGGAGCCAAAGCTTGAAAAGTTATAATAAACTTTTTTGGAGGGCATCCAAGGAGATCACTAGTGGGGAAAGTAACAGATATACATGCCCATCCTTTGGCATTTGGATGGATCCATTATACTTACAATTACTTTTTCAATGTATCAGTTATATCTTTGAGGACATAGTTTGTGGATATTCATTTTAGTATCATCAGCAAACCAGTTCAGAAAATGGTACCAAATAAAATAAACAATAAACCCTTGTGTTTTGATGAATAGATGAATGAAGAGTTAGGGGAAAAATGGGAAGTGGACAGCACAATTTTAGAGTTTGGATGTATTCAGGATCAGTTTTGGAAATTACCTCTTTTACAGATATTAAACTAGAACTTCTTTATACAGATGTAATATAGACATTCCAATTCCTCAGATATATTACCTACATTTTAGTCTACTATAGTTAAATCTTGGTCTGTATTTTTCTCCTTAGCTTAATATCTGTTCTCTCTTAACTTCTTTTTTATATGACAATTGTCCTGTGATTATGACAAAATATTCTCCACAATGGAAGAGAAGCTCGGAGAGTATTTTCTTCTTTTCTTAAATTGATTTTCATTTTTATCATCAGTACTTCTACCTTCTATATACTTTATCTTTTTATTCTCTTCTATGAAATGGGGGGATTCATGAAATATCCTGATAATCCATGAACTCTTTTATTTAGCTTTTCTAGAGAAGCTCAGGATTAATTGCTCATAATGAATATGCAGATACTAACTCAGTCATGTTAACAGAACTTTATTAAATGCCTGCTCTGTGACAGTCAAGGGCTAGCAGCCACATACATTGTAAAACCAAACAGAAGTAGTCATGTAGAAATAAGCAATTTAAAAGAATGTATACAAATGGCTTTATCTTTATAAATTTTGACAGTCCTCCAAAGATAAGAAGCAGGGTAACATAAGAGGAACGATATGGTGACTTACTTTAGAATCATGAATAGGAGAGTCATATAATAGACATTTTTAATTTTTAGAAATAAAATTTTTATTTTTAGAGAATTTATTGCAGAGTGTAAGAAAACTAGAAGTAAGATATCAGGAGAAAAGAAGAGAATACTAACCCTGGACACACCCATTACTTAATGAAAAGTAGAGATTCAGGTACCTTTAAATATGGATATTGAATCATTTTAGTCTTGCCTAAAACTATATCCGTCACACATATCTTATGCCCATGCTCCAATTTATTCCTCTCCTCTTCAACCATAGTATATGTATTAGTTATACTACTGTGTAACAAATAATCTCAACAATTAGAAACTTAAAAAATAATATTTATTATCTCACATTTTCTATGAATCAGACATCTAAATATGGGTCTCCTGGGTAAGGCTTAGCTTTTCTCATAAGGTTACAATCAAGGTATTGTCCAAGACTAAGGTCTCAACTGAAGCATGGACTGAGGGAAGATCCACTCCAAACTTAGAAGATTGTTGGAAGTCTTCAATTCCTTGCTGGCTATTGGCTGGGGGCCTGCCTCACTTATGTCCTTACTTTGTTGATCACCCAGTAGAGCAGCTCACAGGACAGTGGCTGGCTTCCCTCAGAGTGAGATAATAAAAAGGCAAGTAAGAAGGAAATCAGCCATTTTTGTGACCTAATGTCAGAGGTAACATCTCATTGATTTACTATCTTCTATTTGCTAGAGACAAGTTATTATCCCACACTCAAGAGTCATGACTACGCAAGGTGTGAATAACAGGGGTTGGGAATGACTGGGGGTCAGATTTAGAGGCTGCCCTACCATAACATGATACACCTTTTTTGTTTGATAACTCAGGTTTTGTATGAACAGTTGTCTCAGGTTGACTGTGACTCTCCTGGATTTAGCCCTAAAATCACATATCCCGGGAAACCCTAAGTCCTGGGCCATTTGGGACGGTTGGGTAGCCTACTTACACTTTCAAACCTAGAATTCTATATAGAGACTTTTACCTATACTATGTTAATAGCTTTTATTTTTCCTACTAATGTAAAACTACTCAAACTCCATGACTCTACCTAAATATTTTCTCCTCAGACAATCCTCTCTGGCTCTAATTCAAGGTTGCTGGTTCCTTTCCAACTCCAGAAAATGTTTTTGGAACACTGTTTATGCACTCCTTTCACTTTCTGTCTATCGAGACTTATGTCCCCCACCTCCAGAACCACCAAGGCTAGAATCAAGGGGGGAACGGGAGCACAACAAGGATGGTGGTTGATTCATTTCTGTGTTTATGGTGCCTAGTTCCGTGATTAGTAATTTTGCAGGTAAATTATGCCTTTTTCTACAAAAGAAAATATGACTTCAGAAAGGTGGAAGAAAATGTCCAAATTTATTCAGCCAATAGATAGAGGAAAGAAAACCTGGAATTGCACTGGTATCTACCACAGATATTGATAATGAGTTATGTGGCAAGTTTATATTTAAAATTCTCCCATTGTAAGCAATGACCTATCTAAAATTTTAGATAGTAAACCATAAAAATGTCTATATCTTTTTATAGACACCAAGAAACATAATGGCTGAAGAATAATTAAAATAGTTTTTGTTTTCTTTTTTCAGAAAATGCAGACAGCTCACAATGTTGCTATCACACTATCTTTGGAGAAGTCACACTCTTAGGATGACTCTAACAGAACATCTGATATCTCTGCATAAGCACTGGTAGATTAGAATTATAAGAGCTTTGAGATTAAGTGAAATAGCTTTCAGAACTACATTATGTAATCCAAAGAACAGGAGCCAGCTGGAGTTTCACTTTTTTCCCAGGATATAATACATTACTTGGATTTTTGAGCAGCCATTTACCTAGTTAATAATACTGTGCCTGAAGTAGGGAGTGTAAATTAAATATAAGGATGAACAATGATTCTTCAATTTTTATGAATAGATAACAATGGTTAAATAACATCAAAGCATTATGGCTGAAGAGAGAATACAGGTTCCCAGAGTGAACAGACTTTGGAGGAAGAGGAATGGGGTTCCTGCTCTATTCTTCCCCCATCCCCCACCAATTAAACTTAATAATTCAGTAGTGTATTAAGAAAGGCAAACGATTTGGAGGTGACTTAGAGGTTGGCTTTTAATAAGGTTATATTGCCCTACTTATCCTACCATTAATTGAGCAGATCTGTAATACACAATTTTGGTTGCCTAGCCCATGACTATATGGCTTAATTTTTGTTAATCGAATGCCAGTAAATAAATCTCACTTAATATAAACTACTGTGGAATAATATTTCCTTTTGCCAGAGAGAGCCCTGGACATGTAACTTATATTGGAAAAATAAACTTCCAAGAAAAATTTTGTTCCCCAATTAATAGAAAGAATTAGGTGAATTAAAAAAAAAAAAAAACAAAACAAAAAGAAAAACCAACAACAACACAAACACAACTTTTTGATATGGCTAAAAATCAAGGGGGTGATATTCAAAGAGATGACCATAATATTCTAAATCATGAACAGGGACATAAATTATATACCGAGTGGTAAAGAGTGGAAAAATGGGAAGGCTTGGATCCATGAATTCTTCAATAAATCAAAAGAATTAGTGCTCAGAATCTAGACCTAAATTCCTTAACCTCTTCTGGATTGTGCTCTTTATGTTTTTAAGCTTCAGGTATTTGGATATTCTGTTCTAACAGCTGAATGCATTCTAACTGAATAAAGTAATTCTATAGTAAATTATTAGTGACATATGTAGCAAAAAACCTTTGAATAAAATTGGAAGTGAGTTTACTTATATGACTATATTTGCAGAAACCAGTCAACTTAAAAAAATGTTCAGACTCATAATTTAGCATTTAAAATATGAACAAGTATAATTTTTAATGACAAAAACAAAGCCAAAATAGGCCAATCCTGAGAAATCTCCTTTCATCCTGAATCAACCAATATTCCATACATACACACATATACTTATATATACTATCTCTTTTATTCATGTGTTTCTACTAATATTTTAATGTGGTTAAAAGTATAATACAAATATTTAACAAATAACAGAGGCTTATGGGCCTCTGACTTTAGGTAAAGAACATTACCAGATGTTGTTTTACCTCAATGATTTTAGGTGATAATGGAGTAAGATTAGAGTAAGTTTCTCTTTGTCATCTCATCCACAAAAAGAATGACACCTTTCAAACTATATTTATGTACACTTTTTTCCCTAAATAGTCTCACTTTATCATGAGCAAGATCAACAGAATAGGAAATCAAGACAGCACATTCACTCACTAATTTTCACTGTGGTTAATCGTTGAAACCATTAATGAGACACCTTGTGCTTTTTGGGCTATCTCTAACTTGAACTCGTTCAGCAAATTTTGTCTGCATTAGTAGCCATGGCAACTTCAGGATAAATATTGAGTGTTGGCCTCCCAACTGTTAAAAACCGTTAAGTTCCCTGTAAGTCCATAGTGTATCTCCACAGAGACATGAGCGTACAAAACAATAGAAACTTTTCATCTGGTTCCAAGGAAAGAGGTTTATTATAAAATTAAATAGAAGATAAAGTGCAAATATTAAAAAAAGTGGTTTTTCCCCCCCTGAGGTGGTAGAACAAATGGCAAATTTCATGCCAATTATGTAAAGCTTTTATGTAAATGGATCATTATCACAGTTACATGCTCAGTTGGTTTTGAGGGACTATTGAAGAAAGGGTGGAAAAACAGTGTAGCTCAAGACCAGTATGATCTCAAAAATGTTATTGCCCTGTTAGCTGCGTATTTATGACATACGGTTTTGTGAAATGCCCTCTTAATTGAAACTAAAAGACAGTATGTACAAACTTTTTAAAATTATAAACTTTTTACTGGAAACTTATTGACCACTCCTCAGATCAGGCTGGTATTCAGCAGACCACCTTGTGTTTGACTCAGAGTTGCACATCTGTGAAATCTAATTGTATGTTGTCAATACTTTAGATAGGCAGGTTGCTGTGCCCATCTCACATATATTTTTAGAATACTCAACTGTGTATCATTAAAGATTGTTAAATATAAGCCCTCTGGCATATTGCCTTTTTTACAGATGACCACAATAATATCTCCTATCCCACATGTCTTCTAACAATGTAATTTTGACATTCCTCCCATGTCTCCTTCCTTGGACCACATGGAGTATCACAACTAACTTCAGTGACAAGTATAATTGAAGTAATTTCTGGGGCCTGGTCATTAAAGTAGTGTAGACTTTTCTTGCTCTTTTGAGATACCCCCTTCTTGGACTCAACTGTGGCCATCTTTTAAGGAAGCCCAAATGAGCAAACATGAAGAAATCAATTGGAGAGTACTCATTTAAGCTTACAGTCCAGTAGAGGTTCTACTGCTTGCAATCATCAATTGCCAGACATGTGAATTAAAATATTTTCAGATGATTCCAGCCCTTATCCATTGAGTTCAGTCCGACTTAGTGTTTATCCAAGAGGCAAAAATTTATCAATGAGTAACTCATCACTGCTCTCAGAGCCCAAAGCACAATGAAATGACTGTTTTATGCTTAAAAATTTGGGTAGATTCTTATGCAACATTAGTAACTAGAATAAGCACCACCTATTTCTGTCCTTATTTGGACCGGCTAAGGCTTCAAGTTGTACATTCCTAGTTATGTTTTCTAAGTTTGGTAAACAGTGTTTTCATAATCCCAAGTCTGTCTTTATTCAGGAGAAGATTATTAGATGTTATTTTCACTCAAAAGTAATGCCAGTTGAATTTCAACAAAGAAGCACCTAATAAACATAGAAGTTTTCAATAAATGCATAAGTAAATTTGCCTCTGTCAAAAGTTGAAGAGAATTTGGAGTGTCTGGGTGGTGTAGTCAGTTAAGCTCAGGTCATGATCTCAGGGTCTGGTTTGGGCTCAGATTATGATCTCAGGGTTATGAGATAAAGCCCCATGAGGCTCTGCACTCCTCATGGAGTCACCTTGGGATTCTCTCTCCCTCTCCCTTAGCCCCTCCCCCCTTACTCTCTCTCTAAAGTAAATAAATCTTTAAAAAAAAGTTGAAGAGAATTTATCAGTTGGATACATAGATTAGAGAAACTGATTTCAACATTGTCAGTAGTCATTTTCTTTCCTCCACATAAAATATTAAGAAAAATTTCCCTTTGCAAGAGGGAAATGTGATTCAGAAAATGCCAGTAATTTATTGGGAATTTGACGTTTAAAACCAGGCTCTCTAACAGGCTTTGTTGTGTGTTCAAAGTAGAGGTAATGTAATATTGACAAACATCTGGAGAAAGAGAAAGAGAGACGTGGGAAGGGTGGGAGATGGGGGGGGGGTACTGAGACTGTGGTGCTATTTTTTTTAATGTATTTTGTTTCTGATTCTAGTCTCCTTGGAGGTGTAACTACATATCCTCAAAATAATATATCAGTCATAATGCTTTGACCACAGGTTACAGTATTAGTCCTGTTGACTAAAACACACAAGAAATGTGTAATCTTCCATAAAAAGGCATTTAGAGACAGAGTCCTCCAGCAGCTCAGCTATAGAGAAACTAGAATCTTTCCATGCTCTGATATGCCAGTTGAAGTTTAAGTTTTTTTATGGTTGGTCCTACTTGTGGTTATAGGAGGACTTCAAAGTGTGTATTAAGTCTACATATTTCTTCATTCAGTACAAATAGCACCATCTCTTTCCATGTCCTTTCCCCAATTCTTTTTTCCTTTCAACCTGACCTTCAGAGCCCTTTAATTCTTAATTTTCCCAACATTTGAATGTTAATGAGATCTGCTAGAAAAAGAACATTCTTCTCTGGCTCATCCTTTTGCAGCACAGAATCAGTGACTGGGTTTCATCATTTCTTTTTCTCACAACTTTTTACACATGGAGGGGAGCCATAATCAGGTGTAAGAATAATTTGAATTTTATAGTATTTTCAGAAGATATAGATACAGTCATTTTTTATTTTAAATACTATTTTTCCTCAGTTTCACTTCATTTTGTTTTCCTTTTAGCTAGTTCAAAGTCTGTAGTTTATCAGTAGGAAATGAACAGATTAATAAAAGTAGGTAATATTCTAAAAAATCATTTGTTAACAAAAATACTGATTTATTCTAAAGCACACACTATTTTTAACTGAATAGGCAAATGGTTTATGTCAAATATAAATGACTGACTCATAGGGAAATTACATAGAAAAGAAAACAAATCACTCCAAATAGCATTACCAAAAGCTAAACACTATGAATGTGTGTTGCTTTTCAGAATTTAAAATTTCTGTTCTAAACCTACTCACACACAAATTGTAAGATATTCAGTACTAGTTTGTCTTATATTCATGATTCTCATGGCCTTAGCACTAAGAAATTTTTCTATGCCTTTGAATATATTTTAAACATCACTATAATATATGTAAAATATTAAAAGAATAAATGTAATATTAACATCTGTTCTTTTATTTTTAAGGTTATTTCTTGCCCTTTTAGTATTAAAATACTACTATTATATAGTGATTAACTTCCTTGCATAAGTTAATATCTACATTTTTAATCGAAATTATATCTTTAAATTTATTTTTATAAATGAAGTTATTGGGACAAATAGTGTATGATTTTTTTAAGTTTTGTCACACAGATGAACATAATTATTCAAATATAATTTAAAATTTTTTCCTGGGCCAATGGTAATATGTGTGAAATGACTGTGTACTAGTTTTCACATATTTATCTTTTTTTCCCATCCATTTATATAGTCTTAATAAATATTTCATGACATCAGCTACTGGAAATTGCAGAGCACTTTGTAGCCTAAAGAATATATCGTAGCTTTCAGCAATTTATTATTTCTTTACGTTTCATCTGTAACATGGATGCATAATTCTTCAGGAAAAACACAAAATTTTTGTTTTGCTTTTTGTAAGTAGGGGCTATTTCTATAAAACCAGTAATCATAAGATCTCTTTACCATTAAAAAAAAAAGAGAGAGAGAGAAGCAACTCTAAGCAGCAAGTTTTTTTTTTTTTTAATTTTTAATTTTTTTATTTTTTGACAGAGAGAGACGCAGCTAGAGAGGGAACACAAACAGGGGGAGTGGGAGAGGGAGAAGCAGGCTTCCCGCTGAGCAGGGAGCCCGATGTGGGGCTGGATCCCAGGACCCTAGGATAATGACCTGAGGCGAAGGCAGAGGCTTGAAAACTGAGACACCCAGGTGCCCCAAGCAGCAAGTTTTAAAATGGGAGGTTAATCCCATGAAATCTACTTTGATGTAATAGATGCGATCTTGACAATTACAGAGGTATCCGTTAATGTCTGAAATTTAGGTGGAGAAACCAAGCTGAATTTTTGGACATCATAGAAAGATACTTCTAATTAATGGTAAATATTCTAAAATAAGATCTAGCCACTTAAATATTTTTTTATTGTTTGTGTAAAATTTATTTTGGAAAAAAAATGGCAACTAATAGGAACAGTTGACTCACCAACTTTTCATGGCATATTGGTTATGTATTCCTCAAAAGAGTACATTTAAATCAGTATAAATGTCATAGTATGATTTTTAAAGACAATTCTTTGATGTGTGTTTATAATTTTAATTTAAAAATAGTGATTTAAGGCCAATCAGAAGAGAAAGTTAATTCAAGTTGTTCAGTATTTTTCTTCTCTTCACCCCAAATAGTAAAACATATTCCCTTAAGTTCTTTCCCACAGAAAACAAAACAAAACAAAACACCTTATAATCCTGAAGTCTCAAGTAAACAATTTACTGAGTTTAGTTGATCAGCACAAAACTCTTCATAATAAAACATCAGGGTGTTTACAGATACTTCTAATATATGCTTTTACTTTCAAAGTTTTTGTATGCGTGGGGTAAAAATTCTTTCTGGAGGAAACTTGGCACCACATATTATAGCCATAGAGAGAAGTTTTTATTCCTCCCTATCTAAAAGTATTGATTAGAAGCTTGAATTATAGAACCTAACTCTTCAAAAGTATACCCATGATTTTTTGAAGTTTCTGTTTCAGGGTATATTTTAGGAAGGACCTACAAATCTATGTGTGTTATTGAAAATAGTGCATTTGCTTCTTGTTAAAGTACACTGCTTATCTCTCTTCATTGTTGGGGGCCAGCCTTAACTAAGATTTTCTTGATCACATTTCATCCATGCCAGCAACCCCTTATCTGCAACCTTATCTTTTCTTGAAACTCCTTTTATAAACATCTTCAAGCAACTTCTGAAATGTTCCCATACAAAAGTTATAGACTTAATTATAGAAATACAAGCTATAATTGGTTAGTCGTGGCCAGTATAGAAAGCACCCTTCTGAAGTAAAGAAATCGGTTTATGAAAAAAGCAAAATGAGTTTTATTGCCTCTCTGCAGCTAGGGAGAATGCCACACAGAAGATTCTGAGAAGAAATCTTGTTAGGAAAAGTGGGTACAAGGATTTAACTGCGTACAGGTTGGGCCTGGAAGTTCTTATGGTGGGATATCTGAGTTGAGCCTTCGTATTGGCTTCTTCTCATGGGAGGAGAGATTCTGGGTGAAGAAGAAAGCATATGTGAGTTACCAGACATTCTTCACTCATTATGACATAACTGATGAGTGTAATTATTCAGGTCCGTGGGCACTATCTTAGGAAATAATTGAGAAAAAAGAAATGTGGTTTTGTAATAATTTATATTAGATCACTTATTTTCACTGTATTTAGAAAACTTGGTAATTTTTAAAAAGTTATCTCTGAAGCCACCTTATTTTATAGTAAATGAGTAGGAGGTACATAGTTTTGTCTTTAACTCTTTGAAAATCATAAGTATGCATAACACAGAAACTATGCTAGGTAGACCTTATAGTAATAGTGAATACTTACAAAGTACTTCTTGAGTTTAAGGCTCTGTTCTAAGCAATTTACAAGGATTAATTGATTTAATTCTACACTGACCCTGTGAGAAGGTATTATTAGAATCACATTTTACAGATGAGGAAACTGAGGCACAGGGAGTTTGAGAAACTTGCCCACATTCATAGTGTGCTAGGTTCCTGTGCCAGCCTTCAAACCCACTCAGTCTAGTTCCAGAGTATGTGGCTCATAAAAACATAGTAGGAAAGGAGAACAAAGAGAGAGAGAGAGAAAGAAACAGATCATAAATTAAGGTCAGGAAGAAAGGCACAGTTACAAAAGTCAAGAGCCCTTGAGTGCAGATTTAATGAGGAACTTGGGTATAGGAGAGCGAAGAGAAAAATGTCGGTTGTTGATGCAAGTTTTCGTCTATATTTAAGGAGAGATGAAGAAAGCAGGCTTCAAGACTTTATTCTGTGTGCTATACACAAACTTTCATCTTGGCTTTTGGGAAAGACTTCAGTAAAGATTTAAATTGATTTCATTACTTTTGGTTTTGTAATTGTATTTCTTTCTGTTTTGGCGGAGGGACACCTCAGGTCAAGAGAGGAAGAGTCAAGCTCAAGGTAGAATTTTGAGCATGTGGTCCCTAGATTGTTTTCCTATGATTCAGTACCCCCACATCTACTAAATCATTTCTAGGTACAAAGCTAACCACATAGAGCCAGGAGGAAACTTGGTAGTAATTACAAAAATCACTGGTACAGGTTACTTGAGACTTAAACAGGCATATGAAACACTTTCTACCAACATGAGTTTACGACATTTAAGCTTTCTTATTGAAATTATGGTGTGAAGCCATGTTATGTAAAGTGGACCATGGACCAACACATCAACATCACTTGGGAGCTTTTAAGGCATGTAAATTACCTGACTTCATTCCAGGTCTATGGAACAGAATCCCTGGGAATAGAGTCCAGGATTTTATATGTTAACAAGGTAGTTATTTACTCTGCATGTGAAAGTTTCATAAACTCTGCTATGAGGATTACCCGTTGTTCAGACATAGATGTGATGGTACTTGGATTACCAGCAAAGTGCCAGCATAAAATATTGGTGGTTACTTGGAGATATGAAGTACCAGCCTGGGAAAAATGCATTATTTGAAATATGTTACCTACAGTGTAATATGTGCAACATCGTGTGAGTTTCCTCCACCACAAAATGTAAAATTCAGACTTTTAACCAAAAGACTATAGACTCCAAATTTCATAAGATTTTCTAAACTTGTTAAGGACCATGAAGATGAAAATTGTGATAAGGATGGCTGGACAGTTTCGCCAACTTCATGAATCCGTACTTAGTGCTAGACATGATTGAACTCTAGTGGTAGACCAAAAAAAAAAAAAAAACCGAAACAAAGTTTAGCCCTGTGTGTTTTTGTTCTGTTTACAAAATGATTTAAATCATATAGTAATATCTACTGATAGCTTTCTTATCCCTTCTTTGTAGATATAGAACAATTTATGTAGAAATCAGGCAAAGCAGTGATCCCTTCCTTTTGTATTTTCCAGGTACACAATTTACATTCCAATAGTGTGGGGCTTGTAGTTCCCTAGTGCACTGAGCTCTTTGTTTGCTTTCATCTGTACTTTTAAAGATGTTTCTCTTCTATTTGGAATGCCTTTCAAGTATCATCTTTGGCACACTTCTTTTCTTATCTCCTCTGCCCCAGCTCAATCCCCACACACACTCCACGATGCATTAGATGCCTAGTTCCATACATGAGCCTTTTTCACGGCATTTGTCATAGTATGTTGACGTTTTCTGTATATGTGTGTGACTTTCTACCCTACTGAACACAAGAGCTTAGAGGGTGAATATTGTCTTATTCACGTTTGTAAATTCAGCTCAGGTCCAGTGCCTGCCATTTAGTGGGCACTCATTATAAGTTTGATAAACTCAATCAGATCACAGAGTCAACCTGAAAATCAACAAACACATGTCTCTTAGTGTCCTCAAAACACATAAATGTGACATAAATTGTGAACTAAAAGCCAAACACTTTCTTCATAGAAAAGTCCCTCAGGTCTTACACACTCTTACTTTAGAGACTGTTAAAAAAAAAAGAAAAAAAAAAAAAAAAGCTTGCTTATTTGCTTTCCTAGCACAAAGAAAATTAAAAGCAGCAATTTGGAAGCAGTGATGGGGTGATGCTAGAGGCAAGCATAGTAAAAAAAAAAAAAGTAAGTAAGTAATAGCGGCTGACTTGAGGTTATACAAAGGTGGTACTAAATGTACCAATGAAGCACTTTTTCAAATTAGATTATGGTTATCAGCCTCTTAGCATGTTCTTTGACAAGGGATTAATTCAATTACAAATCAGTTGTTTAAAAACAGCTATAAAATTTCATGTGTTTGGACATTACCCATGTATTTCTTTTTTTTTTTTTAAAGATTTTATTTTTATTTATTTGAGAGAGAGAGAATGAGAGAGAGCAAGTACATGAGAGGGGGGAGGGTCGGAGGGAGAGGCAGACTCCCCGCTGAGCAGGGAGCCCGATGCGGGACTCGATCCCGGGACTCCCGGATCATGACCTGAGCCGAAGGCAGTCGCTTAACCAACTGAGCCACCCAGGTGCCCTACCCATGTATTTCTAAATAACTTCCATTTATACAGAAACATCATTAGGAAGGGGGAAGCATTTGAACCAAATAATAATAAAAATATGACGCAGTGTAGAGATGTTGGTTGTAGCTATAACAGAGCACAGGGAGAAATCTATAGACTTAAATGCATATATTTGAAAATAGAACAAAACTAGAAAAATAAAATAAATCCAAAGAAGCAAAGAAATAATAAGTAAAGATCTAAGATCAATGAAATAGGTAAGGTACTGAAATTGAGAAAATGAAGAAAACCTACAATTACTCAAATTAACTTATTTCTAATTACTGATTAAGTTTGTGGAATCGCATCAGTTATAGATGTCTGGATTCT
Source organism: Neomonachus schauinslandi (assembly GCF_002201575.2). Taxonomy (NCBI): domain Eukaryota; kingdom Metazoa; phylum Chordata; class Mammalia; order Carnivora; family Phocidae; genus Neomonachus; species Neomonachus schauinslandi. The sequence continues at coordinate 20,916,537 of NC_058405.1, read as the reverse complement.
ATACATTCTATAAAATAATTTTAAAAAGAATACCTTTCACTCTGCACCAGTAAATAAAAAGGAAAGAATTCTGACTTTAGGAAGCTCTTATTATTAAGGCAAAACAAACAAGCAAACAACAAAAAACCCACAGAAAATAAATCATCAAAAAGCAAGTATGTAACCCATCAGACAAGTAAACATCAGATAAACCAGATAACATACCAGCGCACAATGAAATTTTTGCAGGTAGTGTGGCCAAAGTATGTGTGGACATGCCAAGAGCAAGTAAACACGGAAGACTGCAAACTGGATTTGCCTATCAGTGCTGTCTTCACTGAAGGAGCTGGTGGGGAAGGAATGTGCAGTTGGGAAATGGAGACACTGTTGAAATGGAAATGGGAGAATTGCACCCTGTGGCTCTCTCTAGGTCAGAAATATGAGGTCAAGGAAAATTTACATCTTCTCCCACAAGGGAAATACTAAGGACTATTCCAGGAAAGAGAGAGAAATTGTGATCCACCAGAGAGATAGAATGAAGTCCTTGAGAAGAGGAAAAGAAAAGAAAGGCAGAACAGGACTGGCATTTTAAGTAGTATGGTTTAAATGTTCAGGAATCTGGCTTTTTTACTTTTGTTTGCCTCCCAGCAATGAAGTGAACGCCTCTGCTAGTATGGGGAAACCAGATTTACTGACTGCACTGGTAAGAGGTTTTACATATAGATTGAAATGGTGGATAATATATGTTTGGATCAAAATAACATAAATACTTAGACTACTGCAGTTTGTCGTGGAAGTAACAAGGAATCTGTTCATGACCTGTTTGAAATATCAAATGATGAGACATGCCCTTCAAACAAGGTAAAACAAACAACAACAACAAAAACCTTTTAAGAGAAAGAAAGAAGGAAAAAGAAAAGGAAGGGAAGAAAAGGAAAAAAAAAAAGAAGGAAGGAGTGAAGGAAGGAAAGGAGGAAGGAAGGAAGGGAGAAAGTGAAAAGAAAAAAAAGGAAAGAAAAATTTGCAGCAGGGAGCTTTCCTCTCCTGATAGGCTCCTTGCTCTGCAGCTACCCCCACCCCAACCCCACTCTGCTACTTTGCCATGTGACTATGAATGATACTAGTTTGTGATGGGAGTGCGTAAGCTGGGAGGTTATATCACCTAAATTTAGGACCATATAAGCTGTTTGTGCAAAATTTCTTCTGTGGATTAAAGGTGGACTGGGGTAGTAACTCACCTCACTAATTTGGGATGTGTCTTTGACCAGCACATCCTCGCTGACTCCTGAAAAATACATAGATATCCTGGCATAAGATACATGGAACTAGACTCAGTGATCTCAGTTGCCTGAAAACATAATTTTGCATTACTGAAAGAAAAAGTTCCAAATGGATTAGCATCATGGACCCACATTGTTCTACTCCTCATGTTTTTCATCACTAGAGATTGTCCTCAAAAAGTGGCATATATGACTGGGCATTTTAAGACCCTTCATGTATGCAATTTTCCAAGTGTAAAATGCATCTATTTAAAAATGTATATGCCTAAGAAAACAAATCTGCAGTTTTTCATCTGTCTCTCTACAAACCCCCATCCCTAACTTTTCAGAGAATGACATGCCTCTCATCTGTTTTTACTATTTTTTTCCCCAGTACGGTGACAGTTATGTGCTGGTTTGTCAGTGTCATTATGGACTATGCCTGTTTTCTTGATTGCTTGTTAATATTGCCCTCGTTTATTCTCAGTTTGAATGATAAACTATACAGTCACCTTTACTCTGGTGCATTGCCCCAGAGGGCGAATAACTGAAGCACACTCAGATATAATTAGAAGCATTAAGGTTGGTATTGCAAAAGTGAGTGACACTAAGGACTAAGTAATAACCCCCCTTGTTCAGGCTTTACTGTTATTTACTTTCAACACAATGGAAGGAAAACCTAATGGAGTTGTCAGATGATAGATTATTAAAAATAATTTGAGAAATAGGTAGCTACATAATTTTTGGCATATAACTATTAAATTCAAAGAAATGAGAAACAGTTCTCAGCAAAATGAACCTGCTTCCATTACCATCTATTTATGTAAGCATATTTTCTCAGGGAAAAGGAAAGAAATATAGAAATAAAATTGTGCTGGATACTGTTTTGTTCTAGAAATAAGTAGCATTTACTTATGTAATATGACCAAAAAAAGCCCTATCAATCTCATTGAGGGATATATTTTAAGAAAATTTTAAGTTATTATAATAAATATTTAAGAAAACTTGTAACATAATTGTAGTGTTTTACTTCACTATATGCTACCAATAATTATAATGATAACTCAAGTCCAAAAAACTTTTTAAGCATAGACTCTTATGATCACAGAAAATTGAATTAAAATTTACTTTACATATAAACTTTATTGAATATCATTTTAACATGGTCACTGATAGAGGACTTTATTTTTTATTTTTTATTTTTTTTGATAGAGGACTTTAAAGCATAAATGTATATTACTTGGGGATACTAGTCTCTGGAGGAAATAGGATGGACAGGTTTGGTCAGGAGTAAAAAGGATGATGTAATAATCACTAAATGTGAAACAAGAGTGGGCTTACGTGTTTCCTTAAATGGAAGATAGTGATGTCAAACTTCTAAGATATTTAGATCTGATTTGATATATTTAAATGAGTGATGTAACAATTTAAAACGTTTATATTTAAAATATATGATGAAAGTTCTAGATGTCAACTAGAAGACCAAGGTGGTTTATAGTCTCACAAAATTCTTTTGAGTGATATGGGAACAAGAATGAATGAAGACCCCTGATACTGAATTTCAGAAAATTCTCTGATCATGCCATTTTCTCCCCTGTGTTTCTGTGTAACCCTGTGTGTGGTCTGGGTAAACTTCTTTCCCAAAGTCACCCATATAGTGATTTCCTGCTTAGTCATTAAGATTCAAATCTTGTACAATTTCTCTAGGAAGTCTGTTTTAATATTTTCTTGTTTTAAAGTAGAACCACATTGATGCATGTATCAAAACATCATAATTTATTATAATTATTTGCACGCATATATTATTAACATTAAATTTGAGAATCCCAAGCACTGTGTCCATTAAATCTATGAAATCTCAATATGTTGTATAACATAGCCTCTGGAACATAAGAGTTGCACAGTAAATGAAATTTTCAAATGAAATTATTGTAGAAAGAATTTACAAATAGTTTTGTCTTCAAAGAATCATGTGCATTTTAAGCTACTGTTTTCCTTAAAGTCTATAGATTTTAAAATCTTGTCTAAAATTGAGAAGAAACAAACTTGCTGAAGTGACCTTCTCTAATCACAATTGATTATCTTATTTTATTCCTATCAATTTTACTTAAATGATTATTCTGTACAGCACAATATTTTGAAACACAGGGTATATAATATATCCTCAAGTGAAAGAGAGATACATTTCTTCTAGCATGGTGATTCAGAATTTATTTTTTAATATTGATGGCTTGTATAAACATATTTTAGTTTTACATTTTCTATTAGTGATATACTACAAGTACATAAGATTATTTTTGATATCAAATTTTGGAAGACATAATTTTTTCATATGTGAATTATAATATTTTTGGTTATTTCTTGTATTCTTCAGCAGTGAGAAATCAAAAACATATTTGAGTTAACTGTATCACTAATCATTTTGCTTTTTTATATCCTTTTTTTGGTATATTTCAATTTTAATATCTTTTTCAATGTCTATATTTCTTGCCAAATCAACATGAATCTCAATTTTTAATGCACTTCATGAATCACTAGCTTTCATAAATTATCTAATAATCAAAGTTGTTATTCATTATTTCAGTTCAAAAGTTACATATTTTTAAATAAGTTTAAGCCTTTATTAGAATCTGAAAAATGTACAACTGAAACTAATATAACATTGGATGTTAATCATACTTCAATAAAAATTGCTTTGAAATATTTTGAAATGTTAGAATTTGCTTTTCAGTATCAGAGAAATTTATACTATTTTATCACTACTATTTTATCAGATTTATTTTATATTCTTATTAAATTTATCTGAAATTTCTTATTTTTTAAGTATATAAATTTAAAGTTAATAAAAGAAGGTACACTTCGACTTTCAAGTTTGGATATTTTAAGTTTTCCTTATTTGTTTTACTGATATGCAAAGCCATTTTTCCCAACTTGCACAGTTCCAACTCAACTATTTTTCAGCCAGATCCCCAAAAGTTCTTCCATATTTCTGTCTCACCAGATACAAGTAGAATTTTGATGGAAGGGAAGTCACAGGTCAGGGTAACAACTTGAAGGGCTATACTTCTTTAGCATCTGCTGCTAACAAGTGTGTTTTTCTTATTTGTATTATTTCCTATGAGTATACCATGAACTATTAGTAGATGAATTTAAGAAGATTTCTTCAAAATTTTATGTATATATGAATTTGCCATACAAATAGTGTCTTTAAAAGCTATCTAACTTTTACCTGGATTAAGATTGCTGGCACAGTGAGAAAACATTGAACTTCTACAAGATGCACCATGTTTATATTAAGAATGGTTGTTTCCATTGTTTGACAAACAGCCATAATCTGTCATAACTTGATAGTGTTTAAACACTCATCTGCCATTCTAAGGTGAAATACTTTACAGAATTCATAGATGGGGGTCACCTACCACAGATTTTCATTGAACAGAATCTAAGAAGACACGTTGACAAAAGTTATATTTTCCCCTTTCTAACTTCATATTCCTTAAACGTATTGATGAAAGCATATTGACCATGTGTATCAAATCAATTTACACTGTCACATTGTCATGTATTCCACAAAGCAGATTCAGTCTAAATAAAAATCTAGGACAGTGCAAGAAGATCCAAGAGATGGAGAAGGTAATATTTAATAAAAGGTATTAAAGCTATATTATATATTCTTCTGACATATAATTCAGGAGCTATGCCTTTTGAATTGAGTTCAGCAGTGGTGAAGGATGGTGATTCTCCATCCACATACTTTTTTTATTATTATTATTTTTTAAAGTAGGCTCTATGCCAAAATGGGGCTTGAACTCATGACCCTGAGATTGAGTCTCATGTTCTATTGACTAAGCAGCAAGGCACCCATCTTTTAATTCCCTGTAACTATCTGGCTGGAGTTAGAGATTAGTTAATGTCCATGAAAGAGAAAGAATCTCACTGGCATGAAGATTAAATAATTTGATTACCATGTTATCTAATACACAAAAAATAATGTATTTTTAATGAAATTGGTATTTTTGAACTCAAAGAAAAAATCCTCAGCATAGAAGTGTTTCAAGACTTCACATTTTAAAATATTTCCTTGCCGGGGCACCTGGGTGGCTCAGTTGGTTAAGCGACTGCCTTCGACTCAGGTCATGATCCTTGAGTCTGGGGATTGAGTCCCACATCGGGCTCCCTGCTCAGCAGGGAGTCTGCTTCTCCCTCTGACCCTCTTCCCTCTCGTGCTCTCTGTCTCTCATTCTCTCTCTCTCAAATAAATAAATAAATAAATAAAGGAAAAAAAATATTTCCTTGCCAACATTAATTAGAAATTATGACCGGGCGCCTGGGTGGCTCAGTCGGTTAAGCGGCTGCCTTCGGCTCAGGTCATGATCCCAGCGTCCTGGGATCGAGTCCCGCATCGGGCTCCCCGCTTTGCGGGGAGCCTGCTTCTCCCTCTCCCTCTGCCTACTTGTGTTCTCTCTCTCTCTCTGTCAAATAAATAAATAAAATCTTTAAAAAAAAAAAAAAAAGAAATTGTGACCAATCTAAGCTTTAGTTTAAGCCCATGTGAAAAGTTAAAATATTTGTCAGCCACCATTGCCTTTGGCTCAGGTAATGACCCCTGGGTCCTGGGATCGAGTTCCTCGTAGGGTTTCTTGATCAGGGGGGAGCCTGCTTCTCCCTTTGCCCCTCCCGCCTGCTTATGTGCTCTCTCTCTCTCTCTCCCCCCCGACAAATAAATGGATAAAATCTAAAAAAAAAAAAGAATAGCCACCAAAATTTACAGAAAAATCTGCTAAAAGTAATAATTTATTATTCATTATATAGTTAGAAAAGAATTAAGGACCAAGTACTCTGTCTTTGAGGGCTTACATCTAGTTAAGGAGAGAAAATGTTCTTATGGTAATATAAGAAAATTTCTGTAATACAAAAGAATATAGAGACCCAGAAAGCCCTCCAGATTTAATTACTGTTTGTTATCTTTAATATTATCAGGCATTGAGCCTTTGAATATTAAGTGCAATGCTACTTTCATTATTAATGGAAGTGACATATTCATCAATAAACATGTCTAGAATTTATGTTAATAAAAGCTGTTATTACAACAGTTTTCACATTCATTAATAAAATATAGATGAAGTATGTTTATTCTTGAAAAAATAAAACTTCACAATGTTATCAGCCTGTGATTTCAAACTTATAATAGTGTGAAGCAAATAGCATTCAGAAATACAATATTGCCTATTTGTTATTTATCTAAAATTCAAATTTAACTGGGTATTTTGTAATTATATTTGTCAAGTCTTGAAACTCTTAATTTCTGTTAAAAGAATAAATATGTATTTTTTTTCATAAATCAAAAGACAGTGTTTCTGTCTTTTCAAATTAATGATATGGAGATATTTTCATATGTCCATAGTGATTGAGTTGATAGTGATATCATTCACTATTTTTTTTTAAAGATTTTATTTATTTATTTGAGACAGAGAGAATGAGATACAGAGAGCATGAGAGGGAGGAGGGTCAGAGGGAGAAGCAGACTCCCTGCCAAGCAGGGAGCCCGATGCGGGACTCGATCCAGGGACTCCAGGATCACGACCTGAGCTGAAGGCAGTCGCTTAACCAACTGAGCCACCCAGGCGCCCTGATATCATTCACTATTGAATAGCATGCTATAGCATTTATATACTGTCTTTATTTAAAGATTTTAATTTTAATTTAAAATTTAAAATTTAAATAGGTCTGAATTTAAATTCAGACCTATTTTCATTTGAATAAATACTGACTTTCCCTGCAGAATGTTTCATCAGTGTATTGAAGGTGTTCAGAATGAGTCTTCCCAAAAGGTGCCACTTTCAAACACTTACTATTTTGAGTTGATAGGCAAGTCCCAGAGGATTTAGGAATAACTTTTTACTTCTCCCTTAACTGCTTCTAAGAATTTAAATAGAGGGCGAGTCCAGGGAGAGAGCTACTGCCAGAGATGACTGTAAAGAGTATGGGCTGAGTATGGGCTAGGTGTGGTAAACTGGGGGAAGCTTGGCAAGGCTTGTTTGTTCAAATTCCTGTGTGTGTCCCATTGTCTCTGCATGGCATGGTATTTGTTTACCAAATATTTGCTATTCCCATCTTTCTGTGAATTGTCTTCTTTTCCTTTGAAGCCTTAGACCCCTACCCACCCCCCCACCCTCAGTCTCCTTAGTTTAGGATGACATGTAAACCTTGATTGCTTGGCTGTCTTTGAGCTTCTCATGTCTTTTTTGGGCTCCCATACATACAGAATTAAATCTGGCTTTCTCCTGTTAATCTGTTTATGTCAGTTTAACTAATAGGCCAGCTAAAAGAACTTAGAAGGGTAGAGAAAATGTTTTCTTCCCTTACAACAAATTAACAATTATAAATTCAATCTATTTTCATTTTCGACTTTCATGGTAAGAAACAATAATTTATTTAAATTTGCATTCTTCCTATCCATGATGTTGACTTCTCAAAATTTTGTTACTCATTTATATTTTATTCAACTATGTTACTATTAGGTTGTTTTAAAATTAGAGTTTGTTGGTAATTTTTTAACATGTTATATAATAATATTTTTTGTAAGTATACCAATTTGTTTCTTCCAGTCTGCTTCTTGATATGTAACTTTATGGTGCTTTTGCTTTTGGGGAGTTTAAATATTAACGCCATCAAATTTAGCAGTACTTATCTTTATGGATTTTGCATGCCATCTCAAGAAAGCAAAGATGTCTGTGGTAGGCTGAGTGATATGCCCAAATACCTCCATGTCCTAATCTTCCAAATCTATGAATATATTACCTTAAATGGCAGAATGGACATTTGCATATGTGATTAAGTTAAGAATCTTGAGATATGAAGAATATCCTGGATTATCTGGGTGGGTCCAGTGTAATAACAGGGATCTTTATAAGAGAGAATGTACTGTGAAACATTGCATGGAGAGATTTGAAGGTTCTGTACCTCTGGCTTTAAAGATGGAGGAAGGGGTCAAGAGACAAAGAATACAGTTCTAGAAGTTGGAAAAGACAAGGAAAGGGATTCTTAATGAGAGTCTCTGGAGGGAGGGCAGCCCTGTAGGCACCTTGATTTCAGAACAATAAAACCCATTTTTGCCTCTGACCTTCAGAACAGAAAGAGAATAAACTTTTGTATTGTTTTCAGCCACCAAATTTTTGTTAATTTGTTGCAACAGCAATAGGAAACTAATACAATGCCTATTCCAAATGTATAAATTTTTCTATATTTTTAACAGTTCTATAATTGTTTTTTTATAACCAGTTTAAACTAGCTGTCCATTTTGTAACCAACACTTTTTGTAGGCTACATTTTCACAGCCATTGCTCTATTATTAATTATTGAAAATGCCTTTGCTTCTCTAAATTTGTTTTTCACTGTCTAATTAACATATAATCATAAGAATGTTACTAAATTCTCTCCACTATGCCTTGGGTTTATTTATACATCACTGTGATAATAGCACATTTTATAAATATTTATATCTTTATATACTGTTTGCTTTTATCAGGTAAAGCAAAAATCTTCATATTGTTTTTCTTTGACAAATGCTTTTAGATAATCTTATGTACTTATTCCAGACAAACAAAACAAAATGATATTTTTGTTCTAATTTAAAAATACCTATTAGAGCACTAATGGGGATTTTCTAACTGCTTCTCAAAGGGAGGACATTTGTCCCTTTTAATTTTGAAATGACCATCAATATTTAAAATACTTCCTCTTCCTTTTCTTTGTTTTTAGAACCCTCTATTACTAATTGTTGGGGCCCTGGCTGTATCTGCTAATCTTCTGAATTTAATTTATCTTTTAATTTCTTAAATTTTTAAACTGTGTTCTAAAAGATTTTATGAACTCAATTTCTCATTTTAAAAATTTGGATTTTTCAGAACATGTATCTGTGGCAAGATCAGATGGATCTGAATTTATATCTTCCAGTGTGAGGCCTGACCAGGCTGAGAGGACAGCTGGTGGCACTCCCTTTGGGAAGACTTACTTCATGGGTAAGTCTTTTTCTTGGTTTTCCTCTTCAGATATATTTAATAGTCTCCTGAACACAGAAGAGTCCCTTAGTTGATTTACTTTGAAGCTATCTATGAACTTTTATATTTGTAGCATATACTTTAGTATGTCTTTTTTTCTTTCTATAAACTATGTTTGTAAGTGTAAATTCCAGCATGTTCTCAATCTGCAGTTTTTAAACTAGAATTAATTTTCAAAAAATAAGACACCCATGAAACTTTGAAATTATTCTTAGACGTGATGTAAGATGTAGTATTTTGTAAACTTTCTGCTTCCTTATTAAATTATAGTTTTGATTTTTATTATGTGTGATTCTTATTTAATTTCTAAACCACATTAACCTAACTTTACAAAATGAATGAATGAGTTAAATAAGTCAGGCGCACCGGGGGATTTTAGGAACTGAACTTGTACTGCTGTTTCATTTTCTTTTAGGTTTATTTCTTCTTCTCCTCTCTCAATTTTTATTTGACCTCATTATTATAAATTAGAATTCAGTGGAAAATAAACCATATAATATATAATCACAAACATATGGGAGTATAAGTATATGCATTCTTATCTTAAATTTAAAATATATACCTTATAGATTAATATATGTATTTATGTATTATATTATGTGTTATATTAATATATATATATTTAGACATGTATATTACATATTTTTCTCAAACTTGCTAAAGTTATGTGTATATATTTATCTTTTCATAGAGCCAACTTAAATTTTAATTAATGACTCTACAATTTTGGTTGGTAGTAGATCCCTTAATTTCTCATCATAATCTTGCAAATTTATTATTTTCATTTTTTAGTTTGTTTTATGTTGTTGGTCTTTTCATAGATTCCTGGTATTAAAGTTTTGTTCATTTTTTTTCCTAAGCCTTCTTAAAGCTACAATATTTCATTTGTGAACTACTTGTTAGGTACATTTTATATTTTGTCTTCTATAGATTTTAGATGTTATTATTTGAATCTATTTCTGAGATAGTTGTCTTAAACTATGAAGAGAAGGTTCACTCCTATTTTATATATTCTACTTTTTATGTGTATTTCTATTTTTTCTATTTTTATTTCTACTTTTTCTATTTTCATTTCTACTATCATTTACAAATCAAACACTATTATAAATTTTTTTGGATTGTCCATAGGTGTATTTGGATTGTTCATTGTTATTATTTTCTATTTATATTGCATTAATACATTGAAGTCATTGGATATGACCTAACTAATTGATCTTATTTGGAATTTCTTGAGATAGTCTATGTAGCCTGAACATATATATGTTTGTTTGCTGTTGTTTTTGTTTGTTTGTTTTTAGTATATGTTCATAGGACTCATACTTAAAATCGAGTTAAACTTGGTATAGAATTATATTATATTTTATGCCATTTCATTGTGTTGCACATAGTTGCCAGTGTAAATTCTGTTGACAACTATTCTCATTCATTTGAAGTTGGCCATCCTTACTCTTTGCAAACTTTCTGGATTTTCTTTTCTTTTCTTTTTTTTTTTTTTCATGTTTTGAACATCATGGATCAGCATCCTCTTCTGTTCCTCTGTTGATAAAGGGGATTGTGGGGAGGCTTGCTAAATCTTTTTTCCTCCATAAATGGAAACGTCAGATTCCACTGCTTGACTTGGCATTTTCTCACATATCCAGCCTAACTCTATGATGATCAGTCTTGGGGATGAAAGAAGGACAGTGCCAAGGTCTCTTCTCAAGCACATTAATCTATCTCACTATTTTGCTTCTACTATTTGCTTCTACTATTCTCACCTATTATTAAGAGAACTTTTATTTCCTCTCAAGTGAAGAAAAGAATTCAAGAAATATCCCACTTTCACTCTTTCGGGCATAGATTTTATACATTTCAGATCTTTGCCTTTTCAAACTCAAAACACTCTTTTTGGTGATGTCTTAGCAGTTTCTTTCTTTTTTTTTTTTTTTTTCTTCAAATTCTTCAATAGAAAAGAAGTAACTCTACACATAAAGTTAAGGGCTGGTCATTTCTAATGCTTGTTTAGCAGTAAAGGTTCTGCTAACAGTGTCTCAAACCATATATGTCCAAAATGTTTGGATGTATTGGAGTCTATTATATCAGTCTAATGATTAGAGTGTTTCCTTTGAACTTCTTGTTTCCCAAAAATTGGCTATAAAGTCTACTGTCTTATATATCAAGCATAGTAGAGTGTTGCGACTTTATTAACCCTACTGTATTATAGTTTCAGGGACTTAAACTTGCAATTCAGTGATTCTATAAAATCCATTTGTGTCTGGAATCAAGATAATGTAAATTGCAAAGCTGTGTTCATCTGCTAAGGAGTAGAGAAAGCCACTCTATAGGGAAAAGAATGAAGCAGACATAGAAAGTGGTGAAGAGATGAGAGGTCATGGGGCCCCAAGGGAGGAGAGGGAAAGACTGATGATGTGGAATCTTTGATCCTGGATAGACTTCCACATCTCTATTCTCAGCCCTCAGGAGTTCTGAATGTACTGCCTGCCCTTGTGTCCCATGAAATACAGCTGCATCCTTTGCTTGCATCTTTTTCATAAATTTCTTTCCCTTTTGTTCCTTTATTCTATTATTTTGGCTTAAGGCATTTTAAATTCAGTTCTCTAATGAGTCAAGATTAACCTTGACAAACAAAAATATTACTTGCAGCTTACATTGTAGGAGATTAATTTAAGAGGTTGTGTTTAACACGATGCACAGGTAAAAGAAAGGAACAATAATTTAGGCAAAAAATAAATAAATAAAGGCAAATTATAATTGCATCTTTCAGGCCCTTACTAGATCAATTTTACTTTTAGTTCTACCTGCTTAATTGTATTTCTGATTCCTACCTAGTCAAATTTATTAGATTATCAGCAGTTCCTAAAATCATTCACTACTGATGGCATTGGTAATCTGTTACTATTGGAAGAAAAACAAAACAAAGCAAAACAAAAATACCCTGAGGGGTGGATTTTCTGAATCAAATAAATGTTATGGTAGCATATTTATGTTTCTAATATGTTCTAATATTTTAATCACTTTTATTATCAAAATAAATTGAAACAGAAATACTATATCTAAGGGTATAAAGATGCATCTTATTATTTAAAGGTGTACAATTTCATATTTTATGTTAAAGCACCAATCACATGTTCAAAAAAGTAAACCTCTTTGAATATTTATCACAATTATGTAATATAAATCTGACTAAGGTACACAAGTGATATTAGAAGATTTTAAAACATGAACCCATTTTTATAGTTATCACATCAATTTGCATCATATATATGAATACACAGTCCTCTCTTACTAATTTGTTCATATTAATAAGAACTTCAGATATTATGTAGAGGATGAATTATCTCTGAATTATTCAGGCAGAGCACAGATATTATGGTCTGTCATAGCCTCAAATTATTATTCCATTACTTATTAGTTCATGGTTCTGGGCAAATTACTTAAATCCTGTAAGTCTCAGTTTCTACTTTGAGTTCTTGGAGTCATTATACTAGCTTTATAATGCAATGCTTTAAAAACATGAAGCAAAGTGCCTGGCATATAGTATCCAACTGGTAATTGATTATTAATATTAAGGCAGGAGAAGAATAAATGCATAAATTAATATATACATAAATGAATAACCATCATTGCTTCCTTACGTACAAGATCTTATGTGTGATTTTTCTCTAGATGCTTATCCTGACTCTCCTGACCTCACTCTTGGGGAGCCTCAACTGCTTCAGGGAAGATCTCTCTCAGATATACTGCCTGGTGCCCCATCTTTTGGCAAACGGCCCCAAATCACTTGGAGAAGACCCTAGGAAAATATTGCCTATGTTACAACTCACTTTTTGGCTGGAGAACCCTGGAATTCTGTCATACCTACATTAAGAGTTCAAACATGTGTTCCCTGGTTTCTCACCACACACGATTGATTCTCTCATTGTTCTACCAGTGTGAAGGGAGGTGGTCAATCTGTTCTCTCAAATGGTGCTTCTCACTTCTAGCACTTAGTTCTCTTACACTTCTTTTTTCTATTGTCAGCTCCCGGAGGAAAGAAACAATGTTTCTGTAGCTTATGAAATATATTTTTTTGGGGGGGGGTAGTTTTTAGGATGGGAGTAATGGTCTCTTGTGATTATCTGTAGCCTGTTCTTCCTGTATCTTAACTGTAGAAATTTCCTAATTAATTCAAGGTAATTTTGATGAAAATAATCAACCAATGGACATCAATTTGTGATTCCTGTGTATAATGTTGTTTTGGTGGAACATAGAAGTTGATGAGAAAACTTGGGTTCAAGTTTCAGATCTGATTTTCACTAGCTGTATCACACAAACTGCAGCTTTCGTGTATTTAGCAAGGACATTGCACCGTAAATATTCCCCTGCTTTGCAAACACCAAAAAAAGGGAAATATTTTGATAGGGGAATGAAGCTATTAGGCAAATTATTATATGCCCTGAATCCCATCTTCTTTACCAATGAAGCAGGAACAAGAATTTTAAATTTATAAAATTAAAGAGGATTAAGAAATAGCAGTAATTTGTGTTACAATCTTTGCATATTAAGTAAGGCTATGTTTTTATTTGCTCTACAGCTGTGAGAGGTTTGGGGAGATATTTTGAAACTAAATATCATTAAAAAAAGACTTCAATGATTGAGAATATGGGTGTCTAGGAAAATAGTCTTATTGGTGACAGAATGAGTAGCTCTTTTTTGTCTATAATTTTAGGCAGGGTAAATAGATGCTCTCAGCATTTTGAAACTATAAAACAGATGGTTTAGTAAGTCCTGCTGGATGGAGGAGATGTGACAGATCAGAGGGTAGAAGACCCTGTCATTGCCTGCCTTCACCACCAAATATATCCTTTCTCTCTTCCTCCTCAGTCAAGCCATAATTTTTTATTTGTTTGTTTGTTTCTCAAGGATCCACCCTACTTTATGTTGCCACAGTCCTCCAGGGGAATAGAACTTAGTCCAAAAAGTAAAATCCTTTTGATCTAAGTATGATGGTCCAATTACTGTTATCATGGGTTGGTTTAGGAGTGGGACTGTGACATAATTCTTAGCTGTAACATAGGAAGAGCACATTTGGCAAACTTCTAAAAGCATTTTTTCTCACTGAGAAGACAAAAACACTTTGGAAGAGTGTTTTCCTCTCCTCAACCCCCACCCCCCACCTTTCCCCTGAAACTATAGTAACCATCTTTAGAACATAACACAATGCAGCAAATCTTCTGACAGAGTAAATGGAAAGAAATGGAGACTTTAGTGCTATCATTGAGTAGGTAAGAACTCTGGTAACACCTATTTGGAAATTCTTGACCTGTTAGAGAAAATCCTTTCCTTACTTTTATAATTCAGTTGAAAATATTATGTGCATCTGAGAATAGTCCAATGAATATAAAGATGAGTTCAGTAGGAGCCATGAAGTTCTGCTGGCTGGGTGGCAATTGGTTATTGAGTTCAACGTGATAATTTAAAACAGAAAATGTGAAAATTGATGTCATTGCTCTATGAGCACTGAGTTTCTTTATTAGGAAACCATATTGTCAAAAGTAAATTATTTAGAACATTTCCTTCTAAATTGGATGTAATTCATTGGAGGTACTAGAGGTCAGCAATCATACTTAGTTTTGTACATCCAGTGCATAGCACAAACTAAGCATTCAATAAGTACTTAATGAATAATAATAAAAGAATAATCACTTTGAAATAATCACTTTGAAAAAATATTTTATATCTGCTATACAAAGAACTAGAAAAGGTATAATTTATAACTGATGGTGAGAGGAGCAATAATTATTGAAACACATTGCTAAAATAATTGTTATAGTTGAAATAGGATGTTATGGGATGGAATACAACAAATTAATTATATTTTATGTATATATAAATATACATATATATTATATATATATGTGTGTGTGTGTGTGTCTAGAAGAATTTAAATTATAACCTTTCATTAAGTCTTTAAGTTTTATTTTCATTCCAGTTTGTTAACATACAGTATCATCTTAGTTTCAGGTGTACAATATAGTGATTCAACGCTTCCATACATCACCCGGTGCTCATCAGGACAAGTGTCCTCCTTAATCCCCATCACCTAGTTCCCCCATCACTCTGACAACCTCCCTTCTGGTAACCATCAGGTTGTTTTCTAGAGCACTAAGTCTTAGTTATCACCTTAAGTGACAGATTTATATGTTAAAAATTATAGGTCTTAAGCAAAAATTTGATTTTACTAAATTTTCTATATTGGAACCAAAACAAAAAAATTGGGGATCTGATTCTAAAAGGTAAAGCCTAAGGTTTGTGGGAGTACTCAGAAGAAAATGCCAAATTTTCTTTTTATCTTATCATGTTCTACTTTTTTTCTCCTTCTACTTTCCTTACCAGTTATTCTCTCAAGACTTAGGGCTCCCTATGTTATGGTAATTTCTGACATGTACCTCCAAGACACTATTCAGTGTCTTAGATTCATCTCTCTAGTCTGTTCTTCAAAGTGACCTTGCTCCCAGCAACCTAGTTTTGAAGAGGAAAGTTCATAATCTATTTCACCTTAGAGTGGAGTTGAAAAATGTATTACCTAAAGTCATAATATAAGACATTCTTTGGAGATATTTAGGAGATCCTCAAGTTATATTATGAATGGACCTGTGTTAGATATAAGCCAGTAGGGAAAATAGAGAATCCACCTAGTCATTCACATCAAGAGAATCAACTCCAGAGATCAACTAAAAACAAAACTCTTTGTTTTTTTTTTTATTTTAAGATTTCATTTATTTATTTGAGAGAGGGAGACAGAGAGTGAGAGAGAAAGAGAGCACAAGCAGGAGGAGAGGGAGAGGGAGAAAGACTCCCACCAAGTGGGGAGCCCAGCACAGGGCTCAAACCCAGGACCCCAGGATCATGACCTGAGCCGAAGGCAGATGCTTAACCAACTGAGCCATCCAGGTGCCCAGAAAGAAAACTCTCAAACAATCCTTAAGCCACTGGATATAGGTAGATGACTTTATTTTTCTATAAGACTTGATCTGAGGAAATTAATTATAAATATCAAAAGATAAAATAAAAATAAAGAAAATAACCATATGATGAATAATTCTAAGAATGCAAATGAAATCCTCTAACCAGTGAACAAAGGTTATACTAAAGAAATTGTGTGTGTGTGTGTGTGTGTGTGTGGTTATGTGTGTGTGTTGAAGTGGGTGCATAACTTAGAGCTAAATATAGTCTATGTTTATATAAGATTAAATGATCAATGCAGTATATTATCCATTATTGAATACTAACTATATTTGGATATTTTTGAAATGCAAAATGTGTGCACCCTACTGACTTGAACAATTTGATGCAAATTCAACAAATTCTCTCATGATTAGTTACTTATATATTCAAGGATTTGGATTCAGAAAAATATCTACATGTGGTCTTCTATTTTTAAAGTGATTTGGGAGATTTGTGCTATAAAAATAAGAAATGTTAATATTCTATTTTCTTTTCATTTTGTTTCTCTTTGTATTTGAACCCTGATACATTTGAAAAGAAACAGCTGGGGAAAGACAAGCAACTTTAGAAATTGTGGATTCTTTTACAAAACTATGTCTAAACTCAGATTTATGATATTCCTTCTATTTTCTAGAATTAGTGATTTATGTAAGTTAACTTATTTTGAGAAATTATATTTATAACATGTGTGCATGTGCATGTATAATTTTTGTTAAGTTAGAAAAATACTTGTAAATATCCTTAATTATAGTCAATTTTATTTAATATAAAATATTTCTCACATTTGCAATTCTTTTGGAAATACTGGGCTATAGAATATATCGGAATATGTGAGAGTCTGAAAATTAAACTGATGGATTTTCCTAACGTTCCACGTTTTCCAGTAAATACTATAATCATTTTATATATTTTTTCTTAGCAATTCCTCAACTATTTCCCACATCGAATGGCAATAATTTAGTGGCTTAAAGTGGTGCATACTAATACTGTCATGATCTGTCTATCCAAGAGAATTTTCTTCAATGATGGAAACTTTTAATGACTTCACTGTACATTGTGCTAGTCAATAACCACATGCATTGAGTGCTTGATAAGTGGTTAGTGAGACTGAGGCAGAAAATTCCTATTTCATTTTATTTTACTTAATTTGAATATAAATGTAAATAACCACATATGGCTATTGGCTCCTATATTGTATAGCATAGTTCTATAACATTGGGAGTAAATATGTATCTTCAAAGTCTTTTTTGGTCATCTCAAAATAGACACTGGGGAAGGTAGGTGCTATGGGGAGCACTGTGAATTGTGTCAGGCTGATGAATCACAGACCTGTACCCCTGAAACAAATAATACAGTATCTGTTAATAAAAAAATTTAAAAAAAAATCAAAATAGAGTACACAGAGCCTTCAGAACAGGAAGGGGACAGAATGAGAGAGAGAGGAGATTTTTTTGATATTGTGAGTTAAGAAAAAATAATTCCACACAATGAATGTCCTAATGAAGTGTCTGTGTAAAGTAGAAATGGAGAATGGTGTATATTAGATAGAGAAAAAAAAAAAAAGATTAGATTGAAACGTTTTGTCTTCACAGTAACTTATATTAAAGACTGCATGGCTTTTCTTGGGGAGGGGGTAGCATTTGATCTCCACTCTGCCCTTCTTGTCCCTATTTCCAGTCCTAAGTAGATTCCCATGTTCATATTTACACATTTGACCTGCAGATATTCTGATCTGTTTATTGACCCTAACATCCATTTAGGAAACATTTTTTCTTACTATTTTAAAGGTATATTCATATGAATTTAATATAAATAAAAAATGCCTTTATTTCATAATCTATGGAAAGCTAATATGAAAAGTTATACTGTTCTCTAAGGCTCAATTATTACTTTGTTAAATAAGAATATTTATTATGTAGTCTTTTAATGGGGCAAATAAACAAATGTCTGCTTTACCAAAAAGTCAAGCATAGCCGTAATTTTCTGAGAAAATATACATTGACATAATTAAAATCAGTAAAATTTGTGCCGTGTTATATAGTTTTGAAAAGGGCACTGACCTAATCTTATTTGTGAAAAAATATTTCATATTATGTCAGAAAACTTGTTGCATCAAGACACTAACAGGGGTGTCTGGGTGGCTCAGTCGTTAAGCGTCTGCCTTCAGCTCAGGTCATGGTCCCAGGGTCCTGGGTTGGAGCCCCGCATTGGGCTCCCTGCTCGGTGGGAAGCCTGCTTCTCCCTCTCCCACTCCCCCTGCTTGTCTTCTCTCTCTCGTTGTCTCTCTCTCTCTGTCAAATAAATAGATAAAGCTCTTTAAAAAAAGAAAAAAAAAGACACTAACAATAAGGTGAAAAGAAAACACATAAAATGGAAGGAAATATTTACGAATCATATATCTGATAAGAATCTTGTATTCAGAATATATTGAGATATATTAAACATCTAAAATACTAACATAGTTATTAAGTATATAAATATATATTAATATAAAATATATTACTAAGTATACAATTGAACAAAAAGAATACAATTAACCCACTTAAAGTAATAGACATATCTCCAGAATGACATACAAATGGCCAATAAGCACATGGGAAGATGGTCAACATTATTAGACATTAGAGAAATTCTAATCAAAAACACAATCAAATATATTTTAACAGCCTCTTTAGTTTCTTAGATTAACATAAAAAGCAACTTACAGTTAAGTAATATGGATTCCCCTTTTATATGTGTATCCTGACTAGCTTGGAAGACATAACAAGTCACCATGTACTTACACCTACATGTAGCCTGACTGTAAATGTGATAGGAACACTATGTGGTAAATTTCAAATCACAAGCAGCATTACCATGATAATAGCACGTTCTCCTGACACAATGAAAAAATAGTATAATTTTGAACAAAGCAAAGTAGTATATATTCTTTCAATTGACATGGTAGTTGCATTTGTAGAATGTTTTGTAATTAGTAAACTCCTGCAAAAATCATTTTATTATATAGAATTGTGTTGTTCAGACAAATATATGCATATTTCTTACAACCATGAATGTGGTGAATTTATGAATGTTCTGGAGGATTAGGAAAAACACTTAAGGTTGTTTGTTTTGTTTTGTTTTGTTTTGTTTTGAGTGATTGGTACACTTACAAATTGTACAAATCCAAAAGTGATATGTACAATATGTACAGATCAAATAACATCCATTGTGTGTTATATCACCAAGCCACTAAAAGCAAATAGCAGTACCAATGAATAAGACCGAATACAATAGCAACAACAATTTCTAAATACTCTTATCCCCAGGGGTTTGACACTAACTGCAGTGTTGTAATGCACCTATTACCTAACTATATGCACTACTAGAGCATCAGCTTTATCAGGACAGCACTTCACAACTTAACATATCTTAGGAGCTCAATAAACTTCTATTGAATGAATACTCAATTGAACCATTGCTTTATATTACTTCTGTAGGAATTACATCCATGTCTCTAACATATTCTTTCTCCATTACAACTTATTTCTAAAAAGGTGACAACTATAGTTACTTTCCAAAATGACATATTTAAAAACTTGAACATGATAAGCTGAGGAGATGTGAAAAAAAAAAAAAAAGCTGAGGAGATATGACAAAACTGGTTTTGAGACCAAAGCAGACCAAACTCTTCCAGGTGTGAAAGAGATTGAAGTGAGGGAGGAGTTGTTGGAAATTAGGAAGAGGTTCTTTGTGGGCTGAGCTTCACCCCTCTGATGCAGGAAGGAGTACTTCCTTTTCCCCATAAGCCTAATGAGATAAACTCAAGAAGATCACTTTAAAAGTTTCCACTTGAATTCACCAAGGTTAGTGGAACATAGTGGGATGGTGACTAGCATACCAATGAAAGAAATTTTACAATTTATAGAAATAGAGGGCTATTCTGTTGATGGCATTAGAGTGGAGAGCTGCCTCTAGGAAAGGAAATCAACTTCTACTAACATTTCCAGATGTGTACTGTTCATCTCAATCACTGAAATACAAACTATTAAAGGTAGAGATCTGTTATTTTTTTTTCATTGATAAAGCTCCACCATCCAAAGTATTGGCTAGAAAATAGCAAGTGTCAATAAATATTTTGAATGACCAAAGGAATAAATGAGTGATATGTAGGATAGAGTAAGTGATGACACCCTGCGTAGATTGACATGTCATTTATCATTTGTCAGGCTAGAGAACACAGGAACAATAGCATAGTTAGAGGAGTGGAAGAAGAAAGATGGGTATAGTATTAGGAATATTAAGTTTAGGACTAGAGAAAGTCCAAATTTAGGTGCCCAGTAGGCTTTTAGGTATGTGCATCTAGATTTCATGAGAGCAATTTGGGCTCTAGATAAAAACAAAACAAAACAAAACTGGGTATCAATGTCATATAACATTACAGTACACATCACAGGCTGTCAGAATATTTATAGCGGGTTTGAGATTCCCTCATTGCCCATTGCATTTTGGGGCAGGGCAGATACAATAGCAGAACTGCACATCAAATTTTGGACTATGGGCTTATAGAAGGCATGATTCAGGAGCCATCAACTCTTCCGGCATGACTATCCAATGTTAGTTGTTACAGAAGTACAAAAGTATACATTGGCAGGGTGTTTAAAGATAATCTGACAAGAGGGAGCAAAGATATTGGGCAGTAGCTTGCAAGAGAAGGATTTTTTTTTTTTTTCAATTTTGCTTTTAAGATGGCAGTAAAAACAGCATGTTTGTATACCAATGGAGATTATCCTGTCTAATGCAAAATAATGATTATGTAGAAGAAGGAGGGAAATTTTATTTATAGGCAAGAGGATGGGACCTGGTGCAACAATCAAGGAATTGCCTTTGCAGTGTGTTTGGATAATTCCTCTTTGGTAATGAGAAGAAAGCCATACCATATGGGTGAGAATTGGTACATCCAAGGTCTGTTGATTCTATTTCTAAAATGTGACCTCTTCCCCGTCTCTCATAGAGACCCTTTAATAATCTGGTCCTTATTTCATCCTTCTATTCCTATCAATAACACTCACACAGTCACTGAGTATTCATTTAAATATTTACTTAAGGCTGATTTGCATGCTGCTTTCCTGCTTTGCTGTCTTGTATCTATTATTTTTTGATGATACTCTGCCATCTGAGAACACTCCTCTTTCAGCTCTCAATTCAAATTTAATAACATGGACATGTCTTTCAAATATCCACTTAAAACATTTGCTTTTTCCTCCTGTGATTCCAGGCACTGCCCCCAAAACCTCCTTTGAGTGTCTCATCGACCATTCACTTATCACTGTCTACATACCTATTGTATAATAATGTACCTATTACCTAACTATATGCACTACTAGTCCATCAGCTTTATAAGGACAGCACTTCACAACTTAGCATATTTTAGGAGCTCAATAAACTTCTATTGAATGAATACTCAAATTCCTATTTTCCAGGTCCTGGGGCAAAGTCCTTTCAAAGGTTTATAAAAGAGTTAATAAAAAAAAAAAATAAACTGTCTTTTATCAGTTAATGACCTGAGAACTGGGATGCAAAACTGTCTCATAAGGAACCAGCTATGTTATAATATAATTCTGATTTTTGGAAATGTGATTTTTTTTTAACAAAATAATGGTGGTCAATGGTAATCCCAGAAATAGTCAAAGTAATTGTAGAGCACTGAAATTTTATTCAGGTAAACACTGGAGCATGTCTACCACCAACAGAGTATAGATAATACTGAATGTCACAACAAATTGCCTGAACACAGAAACCAAAGAGAGGTCTTTCAGATCACAAAACTCATTGATCTCCTTTGGCATTTAGCACAACTGGGGATAATGCACTAGGACTTCGGTGGTGTCCTGTCTGAATTTCAAAGCCAATCTTTTGGACGTGGTAACAATCATAAAGGTGTTATCTATTACTTAGTAACCAAAATGGCATTTCTGTTATTATCTGTGAGCTTTCCAATACCTCCTTTGGGATTCTCCAAAGGGATTCAATTTCATCAGGACAAAACACTTTTGAGCACAGATAGCATAAATAAATTCATGCCCCCAAAATATTTGAAAACAAAATATATCAGTGGGAGTAAAGTCTTTATTAAGTTGATCGTAAAGATTTAAAATTCATATTATCTTAAAGTCAGATCTTGACACAAGGCTGAATTTTAAGTGTCAAATGTTGCAGATAGACAAAAAATCATAAGTCAATAAACATTTATAAATATATTTTTAAGTTAGAGAAACTATATACCTAATTTTATCTATGTATGAGGGATGTATCATCAACTTTTAATATTTTTCCATATTTGCTTCAGATTATTTTTTAGGAATTAAATAGTGCAGGTAACATTCAAGCTCCTGTGTTCTCCCCTCCAATTCTATTCTCTACATTCCTTCCCCAAAGATATTAAGTAACATTTTTTAAAGTAACCCACAAAAGTATTTTTATAGTCACTAAATGTGTTTATATCCATTAAAAGTTATTAAAGAAACTATTGTATTTTTGTTTTAAATATCTTATACATTTTGTCAGTCTGTTGTCTTGCTTTTTGTTTAATTAAACGTCCTGCTTTTGAGGTATGTTCATATTGATACATTACTTAACAATTGTTCATTTTTTAAAAATATTTATTTATTTATTTGAGAGAGACTGAGAGCATGAGTGGGAAGGGCAGAGTCAGAGGGAGAGAGAATCTCAAGCAGACTCGGCGTTGAAAACAGAACCCTACACAGGGCTCAATCTCACAACCCTGAGAACACAACCTGAGCTGAAATCAAGAGTAGGATGCTTAAGTGACTGAGCCACCCAGGAGCCCATTTTAATAGTTGTATGGTATTCAGTTTTACAATTATACTCCAACTTACTTGGCCATTCTTTTATTTATGGATGAGTAATTATTTGTTTTTGTTTGTTTTTTTTTCCTGAAAATCTTACATTACAAAATGCTGAAGTGGACATTCCTGTACATATTTTCTCATGCACACATGCACAGACTACCCTAAGGCATATAACTAGGCAGAACTGCAAAATTCTGGCCCTTGTATTAGTACGTTTTCACATGTTATCTATTGCCAAATTTCTTTCTAAAGTGGTTGTAATAATCTGTATGTTCCAGCAGTGCAATAATATTCCTGTTTTTATAAATACTTCCTACAATGTGCATTATCAGTCTTTAAAATTTTCTAATTGGATGGGAATGAAATTATATACCATTGTAAGTTTTTCAGTTAAATATAAGTTTTCTTAAGTCACAAAAAATATACAGAAAAGGGTACAGAGCATAGTGCACAATTTGATGAATTTTTATAACTCACACTTGTAACCAACATCCAGATCAGAAAACAAAATGTTGCCACATGGCTTGATCCCCAGAGGCCCCCATGTTCACCCTTTCAGTTGCCGCCTCCTTTCAAGAGTAATTGATACCCTGACTTTTAACCTCCTTGATTAGTTCTGCCTGGTAGAGAATAAATACTATCTTACTGGAATCAAACAGTATGCAATGTTTTGTGTCTGGCTTCTTTTGTTCAGCGTCACAGTCATGAGTCTCTTCCATATTTTATATTTATGCATTCTCATATTTTATTGAAGGACTATGTGACAGTTTGTTTATACCAGCTACTATGAGTGGATATTTAAGTAATTCCTTGCTGCAGAAGGCCATAAAAGTGGGTGCCTTTAAACAATTGTTTTATTATTTCTCAAAGTCTTGCATGGACTCAGCTCACCTGAGTCTCCTCACTTCAGTCTCTTTACCTGAGTCTTCTGCCCCACTGAATGATGGTTGGGGCTACCTTCCTGTGCAGACATCAACGGGCCGATACGTACAAGCTGATTGACTCATATGCCCAGCAGTTGATGCTGGCGTCTCCTTGGGAGCTCTGCAGGCACTGTCCACCAGACTGCCTATTTCCCACCATGTTCCTTCTCTGTATGGTGCAGTTCCAAGGGAAACATCCCAAGATCAAGTTTTCTGGAAGAAAATAAGCAGATCTGTTTTATCATTATAAGGCCTGGGATCAGAAACCTCTGAATATCCTTTCTGTCACAATCCCTTCATCAAATTAATACAGGACAATCTTAGATTCAGGGGCTTATACAAGGAAGGAAGGAATTCTGGGGATATTATTTTTTAAAACACATACCATTGTTCAATTTCTTATTACAATAATGTATTTCCATATGAAAATGCATTCTCTCCTTCCCTCTCTTCTAATTATGTTATTATTCACAGGTTCAAGATTTTATCATTTAAATCAGGTCAAGGGGTAGATGGGCTCATTGGGTTCAGCCTCTCAGGTACAGTTTGGTGGACTCAAAGACTTGCGAACTCATAAGCATCCAACATACTGCATTGAGAAAAGAACAGGATGATAGGAACAAATACGTGCATTTAAATGCTTCCAAATGGGGGGCACGGTGTTTCATAGCAATTCAGATACCCAGCCTTCTATAGTTCACCAGTACCCATACCTCTTAATGGGGTTTTCCTCAACTCTTGGTGTTCTTCCTTGTCCTCGAGAATGCTGTTGGCAAGCTTCCTCAGCCTGCTAGGTGCCTGTGCTAAGTTGAGAACTGAGAGACACCATTTCATTTTATTATTTTTTAAATTTAATGACTTTTTTTTTATTATATTAAGAACACCTACAATGAGATCTATCCTTTTAACAATCTTTTAAGTGTACAATATAGTAATGTCAGCTGTAGGACAATGTCACACAGCAGATCTTTAGAACTTAATTGCCTCTATTTTTTAGCAAGTATAATTTCGTTGAAAACTGAATTTTGTGTGAATGAAATTATTTTCTACTCAATTAGATAAAAGATCTAACCACTTAAATCTTCAGCTCAGGCCCTTCTATAATTAGAAAGTCAGGTTTATATGGGATTCCTAGAAAACTTCATTTCTAACAAAAGGATTAAAGAGGAGTGTTCTAAGATTTCCTGATTTTTTTTTTCTTTTTTTGCTATAATGGTCTATGAAGTAGCACCTTCAATTTTTATGAAGTATTTAAAAAAGATGGTACAACATCTTTTTTTTTTTAAAGATTTTATTTATTTATTTGAGACAGAGAGAATGAGAGAGAGAGAGAGAGAGCACATGAGAGGGGGGAGGGTCAGAGGGAGAAGCAGGCTCTCTGCCGAGCAGGGAGCCTGATGCGGGACTCGATCCCGGGACTCCAGGATCATGACCTGAGCCGAAGGCAGTCGCTTAGCCAACTGAGCCACCCAGGCACCCGATGATACAACATCTTGAAACTGAGACTATTCTCTTTTTTTTTTCTGGAAGCACCCTGAGTTTCGTATTTCTTAAGGACACTTCTTTTTTAAAAACATTTGTTTACTGGAAAGCAGCCTTAATATTTCTAAATTCTTCTACAACATTTAAAATTACTTCTTATTGTATAAAATTATTCTATTTCTTCTTCTCATATATTACCTTAAACAGCTAGAAAAAGCCAATTAGCACCTTCTGGATTGAAGGTGCTAATATGTCTAAATATCTCTGAAAATATTTATGACAAGTTCATCATACAAACTCTTTGTTTACTATGTTACTATAGACAACAGTGTTGTCAAACTTACACCTCTACTCAGTACGTGTCACTTTATCCGCAGCTTTTTATTTTTTTTATTTTTTTATTTAAAAAAATTTTTTTTTTTTTAAGATTTTATTTATTTATTTGACAGAGAGAGAGACAGCAAGAGAGGGAACACAAGCAGTGGGAGTGGGAGAGGGAGAAGCAGGCCTCCTGCCGAGCAGGGAGCCCGATACGGGGCTCAATCCCAGGACCTGGAATCATGACCTGAGCCAAAGGCAGACGCCCAACGACTGAGCCACCCAGGCGCCCCTATCCGCAGCTTTTTAAATAATACTTTATTGTTGCGCTTCCTACCTCCAGGAGCCATATTCACAAGGTCCCTCAGGCCTCAGCACATTGCCCTGTGTGTGTGTGTGTGTTTTAGCTGAAATGTTTCAGATACTTGTTTTGGGTGAACTTAATGTAAACAAAATTAACTATTTTAACCATTTTAAATGCAACTCAGTGTGTTTTTTTGTTTTTTTTTTTTTTTTGTATTTTTACAGTGTTGTGCATCAATACAAGTATGTGATTTGAGAATATTTTTATCATTCCAAAAAGATATCCCATAGCTCCCAGGCCCCCCCATCTCATCCTAAGGCCATCATTAATTTACTTTACATTTCTATGTACCTGAAATGGAGACATTTCATCTTTTATTTCAGTAAAGTCAAGGGAGTATTAAAATATATTTTTAGGAGAAATTTGGGGTCTGATTTAGCTTCTAATCATTGTTGGGAAGTCAGAAATATAGAAGGCCTAGGAATGAAAAAACATCTGGGAAGATCTAAATGCACGAGATGAACAGAGACAGGAACTCACACTTATGACTGAGAGCGAGTAGTCAGCAATGTTAGAAGTAAATCACAAAAGCTAAGGGGGGCTAGTTGTAAAAAAAGGAACTAAAACAACAGTGGGTAAATTTATCTATTAAGAGAGCAAATAACAGTAGGATTTAAAATAATGTTTTCACTTTAATAAACAGAGTGGAAGAATCATCTGCTCCCACAGTGATAGCAGTCTTCATGGAACATACTGAACAGAGTCAAACTTCTGCAGGCTCAGGAATGAATTTATCACACATGAGCATCAAATGTTTTAGAATCATGAGTAGGAAAAGAAAGGTTTTACTTGTTATATTTGAAGTATTTTTAAAAGATTTAAAAAATGTTAAATAATATGTTATCACATATTATAAAATATAATAAATTTTAAATAAATAAAAATAAATTTTTAAAGTTTAATTAAGGTGATCCTTTATGAAAATTAGAAAATTTTGACATTGAGCATTCTGCATTCTGTGTCCTTTAGCATCAGTGAGTGTTTGCTGCTTCTCAGCTTTGGAACATATTTGAACTAGGTATATCAAGACCTGATGATCAAAAATGGTTTATTCTAACCAAAGTTGCTTATCGATGGTAATGGTATAATATGGTAGCACCTGCTAAAAATACTTGTATGTTAGTAGCTATTTCAACGTCTGATATGATATGTACATCTAATACATAGTTGTGAAGATCTGTGAAAGGGGGTAGGTAACTTTGAGGGATGTCCTCGGATTTGACTGTGTATCTTTGACTACTCTATCATGACAGAAGGACAGATACAATCACTGCATTGTTGAAGAATTGGCTTTATTGCTAAACATATCCATTCTAAAATGAAGCCGTAAAGTGGTGACTGATTTAGAGGATTATATTGATCAAACCCTGAATTTTATAGGTAATGGAGACTATTGCCAAGGGAAATTAAATGTTGTTGTGGTCAAGGTCACAGTGAAAGAGTTGGGACATAACCCAAAGTATTCTGATTCATGGTATATCAAACAATATATATTCCCTCCCTGGACAAATGAGGACCAGTTCTTCGCTCATCCTCTCCAATTGGCTTCCAAAGTGCTCATGAAACTAACATTCTCTGTTCCTCTCTGCACCATTTGTAAGTCTCCCATAAACATTACTTGTACCTTTGCCTGACCTTTCCTAACATTATATAGGGTCTGTTGACTGAGATCTTAATCCTGGCAATTGACTCTGTGATTGTAGATAAATAATATAACTTCCAAGTATAAAATGAAGATAATAAATACATCTTCCTCTCAGGGATTTTGTGAAGACAAGATGAAATTTTGGGTAGGGAAATGTTCTGTAAATTGTAAGCAAATACGGTTATGAGTTGCGATTCTTTTCTTTCTTTTGGTCTGGAAAATCAGATACATTCTCATTCCACTTCATCCAAATATGTTTGTGAACATAACAATCTTACTCTGATACTAATAACAAAAAGTTATTTTATTCGAAGAGGAAAAACATTAACAACAAATAAAAAATACCCAAACATTGACTTTTCTCACAAATATTGTATTGCCTTGAAAATGACCTTTCAAAAATAACTTTGAAGGTCATGGGTGGAATCACATAATTGAATACTACTTATAATCACAAGTGAAAAATGTATCAAGGTCAGGACATAGAAACAGTGTACTCCATGTAACCAAGCAAGTCTTGAATTTGTGAAAAATTTTGAGAAACTTTTTATTGAAGTCTCTAATATTAAGTACAAGACAAAAAATATGAAAACCAATTCAAGAGAATGCACTCCCTGCCTCTCTTAAATAAATTAAGAAAAGTTATGTTTTAAATATGTGAATAAATAAAATAAATACTGTCTTGTAAGTCATACCACTGGAGCTTCTTTCCTTCTAAGATGTAGTTATA
Source organism: Neomonachus schauinslandi (assembly GCF_002201575.2). Classification (NCBI taxonomy): domain Eukaryota; kingdom Metazoa; phylum Chordata; class Mammalia; order Carnivora; family Phocidae; genus Neomonachus; species Neomonachus schauinslandi. The sequence goes on along the minus strand of NC_058405.1, from coordinate 20,887,939 downwards.
TATAAAAAAAGATGTCGTTATAAAATATATTATAAAATATATTTATTCAACACAAAGAAAGAGTTGGTGATTCCAGCTATGTTGAAAAAACAGAAGACAGGAGATATATTTGTTTGGATTTTTACAAAATTCATAGTTGTTAAATAAGTATTTCTTTATAAAGTACTTGTAGGAGATTACAACATAAATAAATATTAAATCTAGTGAAAATCAAGACCTAAATGTGAAAGATAAAGGAAATAAAAAAAAACGTAGAATTAACAATATGTGAACTTGGAATGCAAAAAAAAAAAAAGTATCCTGAAAGCAAAAGCATAAGGGAGAGAGAGAGAGAGAGAGATTTTATTATTTTTCTATTTTTTAAAAATTTTTATTTATTTATTGGAGAGAGAGCAAAAGTGAGAGAGAATACAGAGGGAGAGAAAGAAGTAGACTCGCCACTGAGCAGAGAGCGCATTTCAGGGCTCTATCCCAGGACCTGGAGATCATGACCCGAGTTGAAGGCAGATGCTTAGACTGAGCCACCCAGGCGCCCTAGAAGAGAGATTTTAAAATATCAAAATTAAGATTTTTACTTTACACAGATACGCTTGTCAAAGTAATCATTAGATAGCCGAGTGAGTGCAGCAGCCAGACATAACATGGGATCATATCTAGAAAAGCAAGAAATGTCTGTAAATCAACAAGACAAAGAGAATCAGAAAAATAATATGCAAATTTTATGCATAAACAAATTACATAATGAAAAAATCGAATAGTTAATAAGTGCAGAACGAAATGGTCACTTTTACTTACAATTAGAGAAATACAAATCAAAACAGTGATTATGTTCCACTTTATATCCATTCCATAGAAAAATATTAAGTTATTTTTTAGGGGTGCCTGGGTGGCTCAGTCAGTTGGGAGTTTGCTTTTGGCTCAGGTCATGATCCCGGGTCCTGGGATTGAGTCCCTTGTCTGGCTCTCTGCTCAGTGGGGTGCCTGCATCTCTGTCTCCCTCTGCAGCTCACCCTGCTTGAGCTCTCCTCTCTCTCTCCCTCTCTCTCTCTGTCAAATAAATAAATAAAATCTTTTTTTTTAAGTTATTTTTTAAAGTGTTAACGTAAATGTGAGAAAGTAGCAAATATTTTGCACTGGTACTCCAGTCAAAGTTATCCAGATATTCAGGAGCACATAATAGTAGTACTTAGTGAAATTAATTATGTTTATAGCTTTTGATGCAACATGTCATTTATGGGGATAAACAAGTTTTCCAGTTATTTATCTCTCAAAAAATACCCCAAAAGTTAATGATTGTAAACAATGACAACAATGGGCAAATTGTGAAGAATTCAGGAGGTCAACCTGTAAACTATTCCATATAGCAACATCTGGGGTGGCTCGAAGGCTGGGGACTAGAATGTTCTGAAGGCTCATTCTCTCAGCTGTCGCCTGCTAACCAGTGGGAAATTAGATGCATCTGCAAGCCCCTTGACGTGTGACCTGACCTTTCTCACAATATGGGGTTGCTTTCTAAGAGTGTCCCACAAGAGAGCACAAGGTGGAAGCAACACTACCTTTTTTAACCTAGCCTCAGAAGTCAAGCCATGTCAGTCCACAAGCTTCACTTCATCACAAGCTCCAAACTTCTGACTCATACACACATAGGCAAGAATCTGTATAAATACGTGTATTTTAAAGTATTTTTTCATTGGAATGGAATCACTCTCCCAACTCTTTTTTTAAATATGATGTTATGCCACTGATATTCATACATATATATTTTATAAAATGATCAGCCAATTATTAAAAACAAGCAAGCTATCTTAATGTAACTTTAATTTTTACAAAAGGGCCGACTGTGAAGTTATATTTATTTTTATTTCAACTAACATTTTATTTACAATATTGAATGTAAGTATTTTTACTATGATTTATAGACATATGAATGTGTTCTTATATAAATTGCTCATTAAGAAAAGGGAATTGTGGTATTTTTTTTCTTTTTTGATAGGGGCTTTGTTGTTAGTAAAGATGTCAGTCATTGTGTCTCAATTGTATTGTAATTTTTCCCTAAATCTACCTCTTACCAATTTTTTTTTTCAGTACTTTCATATCTGGAGAAGATATGTTAACAATTTTTTCTTACATGTGTTCTTTTATTTTTAAAGATTCTTGATATTCTGTGCTACCTGAAGACAAAGAAAAACTTTTCAGTTGGTAACTAGAAATAATCACAAAAACCAGCCAACACCCACACAGATACACACACTCACACTCACACAAAGATACTACCTGAATTACTGTCTTTAACTTGTATTATATATATGCTCTGCCTTTTTTCATTTGTTTTCCTCAACAACTTGTGTTGAGTGTTGATGGCAATTAAATTTCAAATTTAGGCTGAGACTTGAATTATAAAAATATGAAACTGAGATGGTATTAGATTAGAAATAGGAATTGTATAAAAATCTTGTGACCCTAATGCAGAGATTAAAAAGCTTTGGGTTATTTTCCTTGGGATTGAATAGTAGTTTGATATCCATTATAGAAGAATCATTATATTATGCTATTTTAGAGTTAGTTATCAGGGCACACAGAAATGTGAAACTTGGAACCCCTTTCAAAAAATGATACACTGCTTCTCTGCAAAGAGTATGGTTAGCTGAGGCTCTAGCAGTGAGATTTTTCAGGGCCTGCTTCAGTTTTTAAACAAGGTTCTGCTCTTCCCAAGGCAGCCAGCCAGTGACTGAACAAGTGGGTTAAGCAAGGGCCTAGTCTCTCTGTCTAATGCAGTCCTTTTCTAGTGGAGAGTCTCTCTGGCGCTCCCCACCACACTGGCCGGGACTCTCAGGGTGGGAACATGGCCCAGTGCTTTCATCTGGCCAGTCCCGCTCTCTTTTCAGCTTCCTTCATAGTTGTTACTCCCTACAGAGCTTTTATAGTTTTAGTCCATTTTAGTATCTATATCACCAGCAATACACTTGGCATAATTGCTTATTCATGTTAGGTTGTGATTTGGAAGGATGACATATAAGCTTATTCTATAGCAAAAGGAACAGAGAATTATATATATAATATTCATATTAATACCTATGTAACCTATACATAATATGATTTAAATATGTATTTAAACATATAAAATGGATATGTATTTTATACAAATACATATTTATATACTATAGACGATTTAAATTTGTAAAAAAAATAAAATATAATTTCTTTGTGTGTTGTGTATATGTTTAAATTGCTGATAAAAATCTAACTCTACAACAGCTGTGGGGAGGATTTTTAACAATATCCATTGTGTCTTGGGGCACCTGGGTGGCTCATTGGGTGAAGCGTCTGCCTTCGGCTCGGGTCATGATCCCAGGGTCCTGGGATCGAGCCCTGCATCAGGCTCCCTGCTCAGCGGGAAGCCTGCTTCTCCCTCTCCCACGCCCCCTGCTTGTGTTCCTTCTCTATTCCTCTCTCAAATAAATAAATAAAATTTTAAAGAATCCATTGTGTCCAGCTTGACTGTAATGAAGGGACCAACCTTCTATAACAAAAATCACAAAGAGAAAGGTCATCGTTCTCCACCACCATCCAGCTCCCAGCAGGGAGGGCATTAGCATAGGACCTACCCTTAGATAATTCAGTGTTTCCGGAGATCATAAAATTTAATCTGGAACAGGTGACACATAGAAATCAATTACTAGGGTTCATCACAAGCACCTACGGCAGTGTTCGGGGCAGTAGCATGTGTCATTAGGTATTTCCAGCCATGATGTGCACCAACAATGAAAGCAGTCGCCACTCTAGACTTCTTCTGTTTGAAACATGGCTGTTGGAATTATTCCTCTCCTTCCTCCGCGGTTACCTTGACTGCTGCTCATTTTCCAGACTCCTGCTCCCAGGATTCCATGCATCTCTGATAATGTTCCAGTAAATCTTTTTTTCTTGTATTTATCAGTATTAGTTTTTGTTGCATGCAAACAAGAGATCAGATTGATACAAATTTGAACATTAAGTATATGCCCCATTATCAAATTTCCATTGAGGAATTTAAGCCAAAACTCTATATCCTTTCCTGGTACTATAAAGTAAATGGCAATTAATGTTCAAAAGGCTTAAGTCCTCAATCAGCTCTGTTTCATCAGTTGCTGCAACCTGAGTTGTCTACTAGGCAATGGGGGAGCTTATCTGAAACCACAAAATTGAAGTTCTTTAATACCAAGACTCTCAACAGCCCCAGGCTTTAGATTCCATATCAGAATTATCAAAGCATGACCCCACAGCTATGATAGTCAGAAAACTCAAGGAAAAATGACTAGAGCCATTGTCTCAAACAAAATTACGTTTTCAGAATTTTGACATTGAATTTTCAGAATTCAGACCTAGAACAATACAGAAAGAGGCTACTTTCTTAGAAGTTGATTGCAGAGACTCAATGAAATCTGACAAAAACAGTGGATAGAGGGCTCATGAGAACTGGAAAATGTTAGTTTTAGCCTCAAGTGTTTATGATAGTTTATTCAAGTCCCTCACCTGTGAAATTTAACCTAATTGGAAGTGGTCTGCAATCAGTAAAGTAAGTATAGAAAATCACAAAGGGATTTTTAAAAATATTCTTTTGTGCAGAGCAATTCTATTTGTTTATGTTTTCTTTAAAGCTGAGGAAATGTTCAGTGGTGAACTCTGGTCTTATTCTCTACTTTGCATATTTAGAACTTTGAAATTTCCATTTCTGTTTGAGCCGTTTGTTCCAGGCACTTCGATGCTAAATTGAGTGTGAATTCTGTCAGGTGACATTTGCTTTTCTCGCTCCACTATGCAGAGACAATTGCATCTGTAGCAGCCGACTCTCCATTCACAGTGTGCTTTTATTACATATCTCAAATCCTGCAATGTTTTTTTTCTGTTTTTCTCCTTCCTCAGAGACCCAGTGCATTTTTAACTTTGTGCTATGGTATCGGGTCCCTTGAAATTTTGGAGTGCAGTTCCTTAGGTATACAGTGTATGTATGATAGGGAAGGCCTCCCTTGAGAATCTGCATTTGATTCAGCAGGAGACTTACCTTTAGTGCTTTCTGGAAGCCAGTGCCTATAGAACCTGGGCTCCTGAGAACCTAGGGGGAATCACCACTTCAGCCAGATGCTCTTCCCTGATACTCTTCCTTTCCATGGACTTTGATTATCCTAAGCCTGTAGAAACCTTTGATAATTCAAGAACGTATAAAGATTCCTTTCTGCCACATATTTTTCTGAGGCTGTGGCGTGCACCACCTGTTTCCTTTTTTTCCATTATTCCGTATTCTTACTAGTTAGACATAACTGCCTATGTATCCTCTTAAGCTGGTCACATTTTTGCTCTGCCTTGTTTCTTTTTTTCTTATTTTTTAAGATTTTATTTACTTGAGATAGAGAGAGAAAGAAAAAGAGGGCATGTGCCAGCCAGGGGGAGAGGCAGGGGCAGAGGGAGAAACAGACTCCCCACTGAGCAGGGAGCCCCACACAGGGCTCAATCACAGGACCCTGAGATCATGACCTGAGCAGAAGGCAGACGCTTAACCGACTGAGCCACCCAGGCGCCCCATCTGCCTTGTTTGTTGTATTGAATTGTAGTATTTTTTTTTTTTTTTATAATCTTCCCTTCACATTGTTTTCTGATCCAGAGATTCTTTTCTTTCTTTTTAACTAAGCAATTTTGTTTTCTTATCTTACCAGTCAGGGATTGGATTTAACCTATTTTTGTTCTCTGTCTTGTACTTTGCGATTCTCTTTCTTCCTGAAATTCTCCAACATGTTCTAGTGGGGGATCTCTAGGGACAAACGGAAGAAGTAACTATATCACTAACAGTAACTGCGTCACCTCGTAGCTAATACAATAATACTAGAAATATCACACATACATTTTCCTGATATTGTCATCTCCAATTAGTCTTCCTCTTTTTTGTTCCTGTAATCATCTAGTAAAGCTGTTTTAAAAGTTCTTATTATAGATTATTATTATGAATTACCTATCAGAAGTTTTCCAAGGGTTTTGTCCAATAATTTCCTGGAATCCAGGCTGTCTTTGAGAAAATCAAACTTTTTTTCTTTGAATTATTGCCTCTCTTCTTCTGTTAGATGTGCACAAGTATTAGTCACTGTTCATAACCCAATAAAATAAAAATTCTCCTTTTTTTAAAGTCTCATTTCCCAAACATATAAATTAGTATTGTTGTTTCATGCAAAAATGAAATTACTATTAATGAAAACACACTTTTTAAAAAATTTCAGAGCAGGGGCGCCTGGGTGGCTCAGTCGTTAGGCTTGTGTGTTTCCTCTCTCACTGTATCTCTCTCTGTCAAATAAATAAATAAAATCTTAAAAAAAAAAAAATTTCAGAGCAGTCAGTTTTTATGTCTAGCCTCTCCTTATAGCTTAATGTATCTAAAACATTTTATATAACATTTTCTAATAACAATACTTTTTATATCTTAAGTATATGTAGCTTCTCATTATTTCATTAATTTCAGTAAATAAGACTTATATTCCATATTTCTTGTGTTATTTTTTATTGTGAATATATACTACCTCAAAAAAAAATTGGGGGTCAACCTTTAAATGACTATCTCTTTTTTTTCTTTTTAAGAATTTATTTATTTATTTGACACAGAAAGAGAGAGCACAAACAGTGGGAGTGGAAGAGGGAGAAATAGGCTACCGCTGAGCAGGGAGCCCAATGCGGGGCTCGATCCCAGGACCCTGGGAACACAACCTGAGCTGAAGGCAGATGCTTAATCAACTGAGCCACCCAGGTGTCCCTGAGTGATTATATTTTGATGGGTTTTGCATTACTTCTACGGGGTACCTGAAAGCAGTAACAGTCCTGGACCAGATTAAGCTAAACTATCTGTCTACAGATCTGGCAATTAAGAGTTACGATGAATTCTAGATTTATATTTACTTGGGGAGTCAGCTTGTGCTACCAGTTTCTCAGGGAATGGGGTACAATATTTTGTTGTTATTATTTTTCACCCAAAGCCAAGGCTGACACAAACAGTCCCTTAGCCTCTAATTCTCTTCCTCCTCTTTTTTTCCTCTTTCTCCTGCTCTTTCTACCCCTCCTCCTCTTCCTCTCCCTCACTCACCTTTTCCCCTCTCTCTCCCTCTTCCTCTCCTTTTCCTTCTGCTACCACTAGTTTACACATAAACAATGTCATTTTTGCAGCCCTGACTATTTGAAGATCATTTCTAATTCAGTGCGTATTAATAATCAGGTTCTTACCTTGTGTCTTGATCTCTGTACGGAACGAATAGAACTAAATTTCCAGGACTTTTGGCAATGATAGGTTATGTTAGGGCAGCTTCAGCTTGGTTAAATTAACTCTCTTTATACATGTGCTTTCTACTTTTAAGGATTTCTCTTACTTTATAGCTATCTCAATTAGGCATTTAAGTACTCTTTCTCCAGAGGCATTTTCCGTATACTTTGTTTATCAATGTACTACAGAAAATTACTAATGGACAAAATATGAGTTATTTATTTGAGAAATACAAGAGAGTAATTTGGATTTAATTGTTTTTTTAATTATATGTAATTTATTAAATGCTTCATGTATATGTATACTTCCAATTTCTGTAAGCAGATAAGAGGATAGAAGTCATTCTTAGGAATAATGACAATATACTATATTTTACTGCAGCAGTATTTACAATAGGCAAGTTATGGAAACAGCCTAAGCATCTACTGATGAATGAATGAATGAATGAGTAAAGAAATTGTGGTGCGCGTGCACACACACACACACTACAATGGAATATTATTCAGCCATAAAAATGAAGTCTTGTCATTCGTGACAGCATGGGTAGAGTTCAGGGGTATTATGCTAAGTGAAGTAAGTCATACAGAGAAAGACAAATACTATATAATCTCTCTCAAATGTGGGAAAGAAAGAGAGAGAGACAGGGGCGCCTGGGTGGCTCAGTCGTTAAGCGTCTGCCTTCGGCTCAGGTCATGATCCCAGCGTCCCGGGATCGAGCCCCGCATCGGGCTCCCTGCTCAGCGGGAAGCCTGCTTCTCCCTCTCCCACTCCCTCTGCTTGTGTTCCCTCCCTCACTGTGTCTCTCTGTCAAATAAATAAAATCTTTAAAAAAAAAAAAAGAAAGAGAGACAGAAAGAGAAAAGAAAGAAGGAAAGCAAGAAAGAAAGAGAAGGAAAAAAGAAAGGAAGATAGAAAAAGAAAAAGAAAGAAAAAGAAGAAAGAAAGAGAAAGAAAGAAAGAAAGAAAATAAGCTCACAGATAGAGGGAACAGATTGGTGGTTGCCAGAGGTGGAGGGTGGGAGAAATGGGTGAAGGAGGTTAAAAGGTAAAAAGAAAAAAAAATTAAAAAAATTTAAAAATGGAGGGAAAAGAAATGTATTTGAGGGATGTTATCTTGACTATACTATAGAGACTGGAGTGGAGCAGAAAGAGTCAGAGAGATCAGATGAAAGTTCTTGCCATAATCCCTACAGAATATGATGAAGGCTTTGGCTAAAATGGTGGCAACAGAAACAGAGATGAGAGGTCAGAGCTGGGACAGGAGAGAGAGTCAACAAAACTTGATGACGGATTACATTTTAGAGATGAGGCAGAGACCAGGGTCTAGACTCTTGCTACTCAGAGTGCAGTATATAGACCAATAGCATCATTATGGCCTGGGAGTTTGTTAAAAATGCAGAATCTGAGGTCCCATCAGACCTACTGAATCAAAATTTGCATTTTTAACAAGATCCCAGATAACTCACGGTGCACAGTAAAATTTGAGGACTGCTGGTTTGGAGAATGTTTGTGTTTCTTGGAAAGTTGGCTATCCTGCCATCCACTGAAAGACAAAATTGGGTTTGGCTTTTGGCAGGTCGGAGTTATGGTGCTTGAAAGTTATTCTGCTTATTCAAAAAACATTAATCGACTACTATGTACAACAGCTCTGGGAGGACAGACATGAAACACAATCTCTAGCCTTAGCTCACATCTAGTCAAACAAACAAAAGATTTTAAAGGCTATTATGCTATAGCATGGTGGTTGCCCTGTTTGGGATATTCACAGGCTATAAGTTTGGCACATTACCCAAAAAGTGTTCACCTTTCTACTTCTACTGTCATACCCTGCCTGGGCAGGCTCAGCTTGAATGGAGAAGACCTTCCTTCAAGTTGCTCAGCCAATGAGAAGCCCACCTCATCCTTCAGCCAGACGTATCAACGACTAAATCAGGACACTGGAGCTTTTTCCTTCGAACTGTGTAATTGAACTCCAGTTCAGTTGTATAAATTTTCAGCTATTCAGCCATTAAAACAATTATATTTAGGTAAGTGACTCCTATTCCTTTTTTTTATTTCTTCTCCTTCTTCTTCTTCATCTTCATTTTTGTCTTTGTCATCTTCCTCTTTCCCTTCTTCTATGGCATTAAAGAAGTGAATAGGAAAATACTGTTCTGTCGGCGCTAGGGAACAACTGAAATACTGGTCAGATTTAGATGGTGGCTTGAATGGCTCTTGCTCATTTGTTGGTAATGGACTGAATTTGAAGGGGTGGAAAAAATAGAGGCAGTCCGCATTAGTGGATAGTCATAAATGGAGAAAAGCCTCTTGGGTTGAGCCAAGGTGACCCCCAATTCTGCTGCGTAAGTTTTTGAAAGAGCGTTTAACTGTTAAAATGCTGCAATTGCTTCATGTCTACAGCTTTCTGACTTTACTCCTTTCAAAGATCTGACCTGTCAGGCAGCAGATAGAAATGATAGTTCATCAGTATCTGACGAGCCAAATTATTTACTCTACAAAATATCTTCCTACCTCCTGGAGTTCAATTACACAGTATTTTATTTTGTTTTGTTTTTAGAGGTTTTCTTAGATTTAAAAAATATTTATTTATTTATTTATTTATTTATTTATTTATTTATTTGTTTGTTTATTTAGAGTGTGTGAGAGGGGCAGGGGTAGAAGGAGAGGGACAGAGAGAATCTCAAGTAGACTCTGCACTGAGTGTGGAGCCCGTCGCAGAGCTCGATCTTATAACACTTAGGTCATGACCTGAGCCAAAATCAAGAGTCAGATACTCAACAGGATGAATCACTCTGGTGCCCCAGGAAAAGACAGTTTTATGTAGTAGGTTTGTAAGCATTAAAACTTCTTATGTTTAATCCTAAAAAGTTGAGACTTGTCTCTAACCTAGCTATATTCATTTCTTCAGTTGTATGACATCCATTACATTTTGAAAGATACATTTTAAAAACAAGGAATGTAAATGGGAAGTATTCTTGTAAATTTTTAATATTACCCTATACTATTAAAGGTGGAGGCAGGAAACACATGGTGCAGAGATGAGAATCATGATCTGGGAACTTCATAGCAATGCACTTGCACACCAGCCTCTTGATGGCATTTCTGCTTTTTCAACATACATACATACATATGTATATACATAGTTAAAAATTGCTTAAGGTGGGCTGTGAAGAAATTAGTATGATTTGATTGAATTTGTTTCTGAGTTGTGGACAAAATCTTGGATAATTATGGAGTAGACAATAAATAGAGGGATGTAAAAGTCAAGTAGGCAAGTATGGAACCATTCTGCTAAGTAAAATGGTAGCCACGAAACAAATGGGAATATTTTTTTATAAGCAATCAAGAGCAGGTGGCAATATGGATGCATTAGAGTAACATTGCAGGAAATGTTAAGAATGTGGACTTTAACTGGCAATGACAGTGGAAGGAAAGGTTTAATAGAAGTGGAAGTTGCTTTATTACAATTCACATACTATAAAACTCACCATTTTATCCATTTTAAAGTATACAATTCACTACTTTTTAGTAGACCGAAAGTTGGGGAACTTTCACCATTATCTAATTGAGAGGATTTTCCAGAGAAAATTTCAGAGAAAACCTGAACCACATCTGTTAGCAGTCACTGTCCATTGCCTCAGCCTTTGCCGACCACTAATCAACTTTTCTCGATGTAGATATGCCCACTCTAAACCTTTTATCTAGATGTAATCCCCATACAGTATGTGGCTTTTGTGTCTGGTTTCTTTCACATAACATAATATTTTCAGGATTCATTCATGTTGTGGCATGTATCAGTACTTCCTTCCTTTTTGTAGCTAGATAATATTCCATGGTATGAATATATTTTCTTTATCCATTCATCAGCCACTTTATCACTGTTATGGATAATATTGCTATGAATATTATGTACTACTGTTTTTATGAACATATGTTTTTAATTATCATAATTTATATACATATAAGAGTGAAATTTCTTGTTCATATGGTAGCTGTATGTTTAAATTTAGAGGAACTGCCCAACTGTTTTCCAAAATCACTTGCACCATTTTACATTGCCACCAGAAATGTATGATAGTTCCATTTTTTCTACATCCTGACCAACACTTGTTAGTTGTTTTATTATTATTATTATATTGGATGTGAAGTAGTATCTCATTTTGGTTTTGATTTGCATTTCCTTATGTTTAATAAATGTGAGCATCTTTTCATCTAAATGTTGGCCATTTATATGTCTTCTTTATAGAAATGTCTATTTAAGTCCATTATTCAGCTGGGCCATTTGTCTTTTTCTTGTTCAGTAGTAAGAATTATTTTTAGGAAAAAAAAAAAGAATTCTTTTTAGATTCTTATATTCTGAATAAAAAATCCTTACCACTTAAAATATATTAATATATTATTAATATTTAAATTATATTTAATTTATATTTTCCTAAATTTCTTTAAATTGTCTAAGGACATTTTATGAAAAAATAAAAAAATCTTCCAAATTCTTGGTAGTGTCTTTCAAAATACAGAAGTTGTTTGTTTTTCCATTATTGCTTATATTGTTGGTGTCATATTTATAAGCTGTCATCTAATCCAAGGCCATGAAGATTAAACTCATATTTGCTTCTGAGAGTTTATAGTTTTTGCACTTACATCCATTTCATAAATTTTGAGTTAAATCTTGTATTTGTTGTGAGATACAGTTCAACTTAACTTTTTTGCATGTGGAGCTCCAGGTGTCTAAGCATCATTTGTAGAAAAAACTGTTCTTTTCCCAGCTGCAGCCTCATTACAAATCAGTTGACTGTTGGAATAGGGGTTTGCTTCTGTCCCATCAGTTTTATTTGATTGATCTGTATGTCTATTCTTATGCCACTATGATACTATATTGATTACCATACCTTTGCAATACATTTTGAAATTGAGAAGTTCAAGTCCACTATCTTTCTTTTGTTTTTTCAAGATGATTTGATGTATTTTGGGTTCCTTGAAATTTCATATGAATTTAAAGAGCAGCTGTTTACTTTTGTAAAAAAAAAGAAGACAATTGTAATTTTGATAGATATTGTATTGAATCTGCTTATCAATTTGTGGAGTATCAATACCTTAATAATATTGTCTTCCAATCCATAAACATGGGATCCCTTTCCATTTTATTTAGGGCTTCCTTAATATCTTTCAACAGTGTTTTAGAATTTCAGTGTACAAATCATACACTTTCTTGGTTTATTCCTAAGAAATTTATTATTTTTGATGCTATTGCAAATGAAATTGTTTCTTGCTTTCATTTTTGATTGTTCAGTCCTCATGTATAAAAATAAGATGATTTTATATATTGATCATATATCCTGCAATTTTGCTAACCTTGTTTATTAGTTCTAATTTTTTATGTGTGTGGATTCTTAAAGGATATATATTTATATCATAATTATGGCATCTGCAAATAAAAAGTTTTACTTCTTTTCCAACTTGGATGCCTTTATTTCTTTTTCTTATCTAATTATTCTGGCTGGAACTTATACTAAAATGTTGAATAGTGGCAAAAGTGGACATACTTGTCTTATCCCTGATCTTAGAAGGAAAACTCATTATTTTACTATTGAGGCTGATATTTTCTATGGGTTTTTCATAATTTTTTATCATGTTGAGGAAGTTTTCTACTATTCCTAGTTTGCTGTTAGTTTTTTTTTTTTTTTCCCATGAAAAAAAGATCATGTTGGATTTTGTCATATTTCTTTCCCTTTTCTATTGAGGGGATTATGTGCTATTGTTCTTCTTTCTATCACTATATTGTATTATATTGATAGATTTTCATATGTTGCATTCCTGAAATAAATTCTCTTGCTCATGCTGTATAAGTTCTTTTACTATCCCACTGGACTCAGTTTGCTTGCATTTTTTTGAGAAGGGGGGTTGTAGGAGTGGTTATAGAGGAGAATCAGCAGTGTCTTTCAAGGCAACTGTCTCATGGGAGACAGTGAAAGTTTCCTTAGGCAAACTAGGGTTAATCTCCTCAGACAGGGATGGAATAGCTATTTCTACTGGCAAAAAGACTTAGTACCATATAAGGACTCAATGTCTCCAACTTCATCAGAATCTTCCCAAATGTCCCATTCCAATTTTCAGGATCCCATTCCTTCCCATTCAGTAGCTTCACTCTAACAGCAAACACTTTCCAAGGTTGGGAGTGCAATTTGCATTTTAATTCCACCAGTCACAGGATGAGACTCTGCATTCAGTTTTAAGCAACTCAGCTCTGTAACCACACAGGAGATAAGGATTTCTTTCAAGGCAGACGTAAACACTTTTAGATCATATATGAGGCACTTGGGTTGGGAATTTGAATCCCTGAGCTCATCCTTTTCTTTCCCTACTTTGTCCAGCACAATTAGGAAAAACATGCCAATCTCATTATTCTTGTTAATTGGACAAAAATATTCTAAGATATCAAATAGATGATCACTTAGAACTTTGTCTCTTAAAATTATTTAATTTGGAGTGTCTAGTGGTGATATTTTGAGCATGTCTTAACCCACATCGTATTACAGACTATCAGTGCTCTCTTTATTATTAGAAAAAGAGTGATTAGTTACTTTAAATCTAATCAGATTAGAAAATCAATTCTAGAAACCTTAGAACCAATTCACAAAATCTTAGAACAGTTCCCTAAAGAATCTGTTTCTATAGAACCACTCTTGGCACCAAAATCAGTGTTTGGAGAGAGAGAGAGACAGACAGACAGACAGACATGTTGAAGGAAGTGACTCAGGAAAATATGGAGAGAACTAAACCTGAAATCTCTAAGACAGACCAGCAGTCTGGAAATTCCAGTAAGATTTGATGTTTCAGTCTTGAGTCCAAAGTTAGTCCAGAGACAAAATTCCTTCTACTTCAGGGCCCTGTCTTTTCTCTTAAGACTTTCAACTGATTGGATGAAAGTCATCTATATTATGGAGAGTAATATGTTGTATCCTAAAGGCGCTGATTTAAATATCAATCACATCCAATAAATACCTTCACAACAATATTCAGACTGGTGTTTAACCAAAATATGGGGCATCACTGCCTAGCCAAGTTATCATATAAAAATAACTATCACATCTGGATATAGAATTTTATTCAGAGGTTTATCATGGAAAGAACTCAGGTGATATATCTATTAGTAGGCAGGATTGTGCAGAAGAAACTGAAAGGCAATGTAGTTGCAACTCTCGTAACTGCCAATGCTATAGGGAGGTCTGGACCGGGAAGGCCTCTTCTGATGTGTCTCAGATTGAAGCATGGGGGCTGGGTCTTTATATCCATCCATTCATTTACCACTGGTTTCCCCCCAATAACATTGAGTGACATAGCTTTTTCTATAGCCAGGAGCAATTCTCAGTGACGCAAACATGAATGACTTTCCCAAAAGCTAGTGTGTAAGTGTGTTGGCCTTTAATAGGGAATCAGATGGAGCAACCCAGTATACACTATAAAAGATAATGACAAAATTCTGGTTAATAATCGCAGGATTACATTAAACAGCACTTGCGAAGTTTAAGGAACTCTTAATTCTAAAGAACATATTTTCAGTTAAGATTAGTAAATCCATATTTTTGTTATATATTTTTAATTCATATTCTTTTTATTCATATATTCTTCATATAAAAAGTTATTTGAGAAAATTTAGTCCATGGTATGCATGGCACTTATTTCTGCCTATTTTATATATTGGTGTGTTTGCATTTAACCTATTGTTTTATCACGTTGCTATTTTAATATTGTTTTGCCTGGTCCATCTTTTCTATACTGTACCAGGAATGAGGGGGGCACATTAAGTGAGATGGACTACAATGAAAACTGTTTTGGAAATAACATTACAGTTGATTATAGTTAGATTCTTTTAACAGAATGTTTATGTGCAGCTGCTGAATATAATAGCAAGTTGGAGAGATTCCTTGTCATACCACACATTTCAGTCCATTTAGAAAATAAATAGCAATGATAGATGATATTTTCCTTAGAAACAGAAAATAGCAATACTGTGTCTCAAATCACAATTCCCTTTCATCAACATTGCAACATTAAAAAAAAAAAAAAAAAGGCTAGTGAAAAGATCAATGGATAACATCCAGTTAGAGAAAATTGAGATCCACAAATAATCTGTTCAATGAGTGTCCTTGAGTAAATTTACTTTGCAAGTATTTGTAGAAAAGAAATAGAATCAATATTCCAGAATTATCATATAATTCTGGCCGTTAAAATATAGCTACACATTGCTTCGGTCTTGAAATGAACAGCTGCAATAGGCAGCATTTTAAAGCTATTTACAAGAACCCTGATTTCTTTATGCAGTTGTTTTCCTATTGCCACACTCGTCACATGAAGATTCCCAAAAAAAGTGAAATGCTTTTTATAAAGGCACCTTGGTCATAGTGTTTGAACATATTGACATTTTTTTTCCATATGGATGTACTTACCAGATAGCCACTGTGGGTAAAGCACGCTGTAAAAGATGTAAGGTATTTACTCATTTATCATCATTTCTCTTTTCTGCCTGGTCCTTTCTGCTATGCTTCCTTCTCACAAACTAGTCCATCCATATTTGCATATTTGATGAACATGTGAATGAATGAATGAAAGATATGAATAATATATATATATAAGACTATAAGTAAAGTTCAGTTCTTCTTCTGGGTATATTTAATTTTCAATAGGGCATAAAATATTTAGCTTAATGAAAAAATGGCTAGTTGTGTATACCAGTTGACAGATACAATGAGGAATTATATTAGGAACATGAGTCTCCTGCCCTCTCCATACTCCTTCAATTAAATGCATGCATAGCTGCTTTACTAAGAGCTGTATCAGAATCTTTCCCTCATTTCCAGCATTATGATTTTGTTGAACTTATAAGCATAAATCTCACAGTCTAGAATTTTTCTCTTGGTCTCAATTATCTTTATTTTCAAATTAAGAAATGCAATAATTAATCTCCAATTCAAGTACTGAAGAGGAAAGCAACTACTTGCCATTCATTGAAGAGAAGAGAAGCAAACGTTTTAATAGGAACCTAGACCATTTAAGAAAGTTTTACTATGTCATAGAAATATTGTTACTGTTACTAAGGATTGATTATATTTTATTTTATTTTATTTTTTTTTTTTAAAGATTTTATTTATTTATTTGAGAGAGCGAGAATGAGAGAGAGTACATGAGAGGGGGGAGGGTCAGAGAGAGAAGCAGGCTCCTCGCCGAGCAGGGAGCCCGGTGTGGGACTCAATCCCGGGACTCCAGGATCATGACCTGAGCCGAAGGCAGTCGCTTAACCAACTGAGCCACCCAGGCGCCCTGATTATATTTTATCCCTTCTTTAAAACTGATTATGCCGTGTTTAAATTTATTTTTTTCCAAAATATCTGAGAACATGCAACCAGAATTTTGGAATTATATATTGTTCTATCTTGTATATTTTGTGATCAGTTAAGACATTTAAGTGAGCATTTAACATGTATGTATTATATTATGTGTCTTCTCAGTTGATACAATGTTATAAAACTATTACTATCAGTGAGTTCCCTAAATTGGCCTGAAATGTGTACTTGATTAATGGGTGATTACACACACACACACACACACACACAATTACAAATATTTTTAAATTGTATTACTGTTTCAAACACTGCAGTGGTTTAAGACTGTGTCAGTTTAGGTGTATGTGAGCTCTGTTTCCCAGCTCTTCTGTTTATGATACCAGGTTAGGTTTTGTCTGGAGAGAAATCTGCATAATAAAACAGCAGTTGAAGCTCTGCTGTTGTTGGTTAGTCTGTTACAGGTAAGTGCTCAGTGGCCAGTTTATTCTTGGCTTTTTGCTTCAAAACGTCCTGTTCTAATTCCTAACTGCTGCTCTTGCTGCCTACCACCAGGTATTTTGCAGCAAACTCACAGGGAAGAGCGACAGAGAGGCAACAGAATCCATACACTTCAATAGCTTTCTTCACATTTCCTTTCTAGCAGCTATTGCCTCTTTTGTAAGCTCCATGCTGATAAAAGCTTTCCTCGGATCCTTTTCAGAACTTTACATCCCCATTGAGTTTTCCTCAATTGCATAAGCTCAATTTCAATTAAAAAAAAAAAAAAAAAAACTTGTTCAGTTTACTATTCCATGAAACTCATTGTGTTCTACCTCCCTGATTGACCCCTATCTGATAGAACAATGAAATAAAGGGCAGGTTTGTTACAATTTGGATACTATCAATTGGATTTCGAACACTGATAGCGTCTGTTGAAAGGAAGAGGAAAGGGAAGAGTAAGTTGTGCCTTTTAGAACTGGTATCTCTGGATAGTGAATTCAGTTTTTATAACTCAGTGAAATCCTAAAAAAAAATCCAATCAGACTATCTGGAAGTTTCTACAAGACCCAATTTCTAAGATATTCAAGGAGCCCCAGTATTCATCAGTAGAGTAGTATGTAGACCTGAATATGAAGGACCTAATGTGGATTCAGTGGTTGTTCTTGATTGATTGGTGAAGTGGCTAGGCAGGCACCATTGTCTAGGGCTTCACTGGAAGCTTCCTTCTAAAGCAGGACCAGCAGATTATTTTCATATATATTTTTAGCTTCATGGGTCATACACTTTCTTTTGTTACTACTCAACTCTGCCACTGTAATGTGGAAAATGGTAGTAGGCCTAACCTAAACAGATGGTCTTGGTCAGAATTGGCTTATGCAGACCGCTCTTCTAAAGGATCATTGAAGAGGTTCGACTTTTTAGTCTTGAGCCAATGTTATATATTTTTCATGAGTTTCAGTTGTCTAAGTATCTAATGATAATCAAACACAATGTAGAAGGCAAAAATAAATAAATGTAGAAAATGAAAAATAAGCCACCTTTTATTCTAGAACTTACTCTTTTTGATAGTGTGATGGATAGTGTCTTAAATAAGGCCTTCAGTTAGGATGGACATTTTAGAGGTGAAGAAAAAGAAAATGCATGAGCAAAATCTATCGCTTTCATATTAATCGACCGGAGACTGATATTAATTTTTAAAAAAGTAACTAAAGTTTGCACACAAAATATATTTAGCTAAAAGGTCATGAAACACAAAGTTCCAAACTAAGAAGTATATTTAATGTTTACTGGCATTCAGGGAATAAACAAAAAGAAATCAGTGATTACACTCTTAAGATTCAGTTCACCTGTTATTGGAATAAAAATTTCTGAAGCTTATTTCAGCTAAAAATTCAAAGATAATGTGAAGATTTTATTTAATTTGTATCAATGCACTGCTTATTGTCTTTATTTACATACATTGCTTAAACAATTTTATTCTTCTAGCTGTTCATTTTTTAACACAATTTTTTAGAGCAGTTTTAGGATCGGAATACAATTGAGGGGAAGGTATAGAAATATTCCAGAAAGCCCCTTCCCCCCATATATGCATCATCACCCCCACTATCAGTATTTTCCACCAGAGTGGTCCATGAGTTACAACTGATGAAACTATATTGACACATCATTATTGGCAAAGGCCATAGTTTACATTTTGCTTTCTCTTGGTGTTATACAATGACTTTATTTAAAAAAATTTAAAAATTTGAAAGATTCATTTAACTCATTTGAGATCCTGGTTTGTTTTTCACTATTGTTTAACAATATTAACCTCTTGAACAGCCTTTTGTCTAAGGTTTTTGAGTGTTGAATAAATAACATAGGATGTCTCCTATTATTATGCTTATTCCTGTGTAGCAAACTTACTGCACATGACAGTATTTTGGGATTTAAAAGAGACTTTAAAGAGTACGCAGTCTAAATTGCTACATAACTTTAGCATCCCTTTTATATAATACAACTTTAAGGTATAGCTATCTAGGCTTCATTTTTAATTATTTAAATATAAACAGTTCATTGTCTATGAGTGAAAAATGGAGAGACGGTGAGCAAGAGAGTCCCTCTTTTAACATTGTATTTGTCTGAGCTTCCTATTTCTAGGTCTGTTTTTGGAATATGTAATATTAATCTTATCCTATTTATATAACTATTATCTTTCAATCTACCACATCATCTTTTGATCTATGTATCCATCTATTATAATCCCCATGATAAAAGAATTTTCCATAATGATTTTTACCATCTTGCCTCTTCCATTCTTTGATAATTTTGTATCTTTGGAAATGAGCATTTATAATTTCTTATCTATGGAGAAAACCTCTTTTCCTGAATGCTTTGAATGGATATTCTTTAGAAATATGTATCTAAACCACAATTAAACCATCCAAGATATAAAATAGAATATTTAGTGTCATTTCTGGTAATTTTGAGGTCATCTATTTTTTTGGTAAGAACATGATTTAATTCTTGATATTATTCGTCTCCTAAACTTTTCTACTTGTTTATGATTAATACCCTTGCAAGATCTTTAATCTTGACAACAATACCTGATTATAAACCTTAGCTTAAGAAGCTAAGAAGTGGGGCACCTTGCTAGCTCAGTTGGTAGAGCATGTGACTTTTGATCTCTGGGTTTTAAGTTCAAGCCCCATGTAGGGTATAGAAATTACTTAAAAATAAAAAATCTTAAAAAAAAAAAAAAAAGCTAAGAAGTTGTTTTACTGTTTTGATCAGGTATCACAGACAAGGAATTGCAGAAAAAATTCTTGGCTGCAATTTTTTTGTTTATTTTTTTTAAATAAGCCCCGAGGACTCATGAATCCCCTGAACTGCCAAAGTCCTTGCTCGTGTGTTAATTTCAGACTTATTTTATACTTTTATAATAATTTTATAATAATTTCCTTGTCTGCACTTGAATGTCACACCCATAATTTAGTCTTTGAATGCAACAATTCCTAAATTTTTAAGAATTGTCAGAAATTTGCAGGAATCACATGAATAAACTGCACTTATTTAGAAGTTATATATGTTATCTGTTAGGGACCAGACCCCCCCCTCCCCCTCCATGTGATTAAATCAAGAGGTGGGGCTTTCTTGAGATAATTAGAATTAGATGAGGTCAAGAAATTAGAGCTCTACTTGACTTATTTCACTTAGCATAATCCCCTCCTGTTCCATCCATGTCGAAGCAAATGGGTGGGTATTCATCCTTTCTGATGGCTGAGTAATATTCCATTGTATATATGCATATGTGGAACATAAGGAATAGCGCGGAGGACCACAGGGGAAGGGAGGGAGAACTGTATGGGAAGAAATCAGAGAGGGAGACAAACTATGAGAGACTCTGGACTCTGGGAAACAAACTGAGGGTTACAGAAGGGGGGTGGGGGGATAGGGTAACCGGGTGATGGGTATTAAGGAGGGCACCTGATGTGATGAGCACTGGGTGTTATATGTAACTAATGAATCGTTGAACACTACATCAGAAACTAATGATGTACTATATGTTGGCTAATTAAACATAATAATAAAAAAAATTAAAAAAAAAAACAATAGTGAAAAAAAAGAAAGAAAGAGCTCTAATGAATGGGATCAGTGCCCTTATAAGTCAGGAGAGAGTTTGCTTTATCTTTCTGCTCCCTGCCCTCTGAGGATACAAGGGGCAGTCTGCAATCTGAAGAGGGTTCTCACCAGAATGAACATGCTGGCACCCTGATCTCAGACCTCCAGCATTCTGTGAGAACTAAATTTCTCTTGTTCATAAACCATCCAGTTTATGATATTTTGATTAGCAGCCTGAGCTAATCAAGACGGTATCCTAGACTATATCAGATTTCCTGTGCTTTACAATGTTTTTAAGCTTACCTCTATTTGCAATTTAATACATTATAGTAAACTTTTATAATGAGCAATTTCTGAAGACCGAATAAATGTGGGATTAATGAAAATTGTTGTCCCTGGTAAAGGATGTAGACCATAAGGAATGTATGTTCTTGCAATTATTACACTTGTATTTGATGCAAAGACATCAACACCCTGCTGTTATCAGTGCCAATTACAAATAAGTGAGTGTGTTTTCCTTTTTTTTCAATGTCCTCATCTATATATATTGTCAAGAAATTTATTGAATGAGAGCGTATTCTTAGATATGTATCAGTTATCAGGCAAAAGGTTAAAACTATATTGTTTTAAAAAATATTCTAAGTTAAATTTATTTCTCTTGTGATTATCATTTACTTTTGCATTGGTCTATTTTTCATATTAAATTGGTCTTGATCCATTTTGGTTTTTAAAAATTTTCAAAGTATCCCTGGAATAATTTAACCCAATACTCAGAAATGTTGCCTTAAATTATTAATTTGCCAAAGAAAACCTTCACTCCTGCCAGACCTTCTTGAATCTAAATAATTGTTCAGGGAATATCTTCTACCATCCAACATATTGCTGAAGGATGTCCACCTGCCAAAGAGTGAAATGAAGTACCATATCTTGGCAAACTTTGAAGGGAGAAAAAGCTTCAAAAATTTGTAAATGTATTTTATTATTTGAAGATACATGGCACCTGTCATTTTTGTGTTATTTCCCTTTTTATAGAAAAGAAGAAATTCTTCCATGTTTGACAGCTTTCTCAAGGTCAGGGGAGTGATTCTTTTTTATAATAAAACTTCACGTATTTCGATTCCAAGAGAAAAAGAAAAAAAAAAAAAAAGTCAAGCCTCAGTATGTGTGCCCAGAGATTTGGTGTCAGGTCTCCTATCTGGCCCACTTCTCAGTTTCTTAACTGTGCTGGCCCTGAACATGGTTTACCAATGACGATGGTACCAAAAAGGGAATTGAGTAAGTCTCGCCATTAGTAGAATTGGCTCCAGCTGGAACTGCAGTAGAGCATGGATCAAGGTGTTTGGGCTAAGATCAGATCTTAATACCAGGGCAAGGCCTCTACAAAATGGCCTGATCTGGAATGTTAGGCAAAAATTTCTAGGATGAGAACTAGCCTGTGGATCTTTGAATGTTTGAGGCACTAAGGTGGGAGGAAATCATAATTCATGAGCTCCTTTCAGATCCGAGATGTATAGGAATATGCAAGTAATTGTATGTGAATGGGAAAGAATTTCATGTGATGTGAAATTCTGAAATGTTATTTTATGGTTTGACCTTAAATCAAGCGTGTGTGTGTATGTCTGTGTGTGTGTGTGTGTGTGTATTTAAATGTATTATTGTAAAGTAAGAATGTCACTAGCCTGTATTTTGGATTTACATTTATTAGTCCTTGGTTCTGATGAAATTAGGTTGATAGGTTTTGTTCTGTTCCTTCTGAAGTGATATATTTGTAACAATGTAGGATCAGATGAGTAAACTGAGAATGGTGAATATTCATTTTTCACGTATTTTTCAGTATTACATTAAAAAAGACAATTTTCTACCAAATGGGATATTACCCAAGTTCTTATGCTAAAAACTTATTTAGTACTGAATAATGACACCCATCTGGTACTTTTGCCATATTTTCAGTGGCTCCAAGAATCATTCTCAAATGATCAAAACATGATTTTAAAAAATTGTGGGACCAAAATGCAGAAAAATAGATACAAAGAAAAGCAGCAATCTAAAAATGATATTATTTCGTTTTATATCTCCATTGTTTAGCCTGGTTTATATGTTATCATTATCTCTTATTGTTTCTTAAAAGTTTATTACTACATCATATGACCTCACTGACATGAAGAGTTCTTAATCTCAGGAAACAAAGTGAGTGTTGCTCGAGTGGTGGGGGTGGGAGGGATGGGGTGGCTGAGTGATAGACATTGGGGAGGGTATGTGCTATGGTGAGCGCTGTGAATTGTGTAAGACTGTTGAACCACAGACCTGTACCTCTGAAACAAATAATACATTATATGTTAAAAAAAAAGAAGAAGAAGAAGAAGAAGAAGAAGAAGAAGAAGAAGATAGCAGGAAGGGAAGAATGAAGGGGGGAAATTGGAGGGGGAGATGAACCATGAGAGACGATGGACTCTGAAATGAAAAACAAACTGAGGGTTCTAGAGGGGAGGGGGGTGGGAGGATGGGTTAGCCTGGTGATGGGTATTAAGAGGGCACGTTCTTCATGGAGCACTGGGTGTTATACGCAAACAATGAATCATGGAACACTACATCAAAAATTAATGATGTAATGTATGGTGACTAACATAACATAATTAAAGAAAGGCTTATTACTGCAAACATCATAAAATGATAAATAAACCTAGAAATTCTCAATAGTAGAAGCAGACATGTTAAGTATGGAATTGTCTGTGATTAAAGACATACAAAGTCTGTGATTAAAGACATACGATGTATTGGGCGCCTGGGTGGCTCAGTTGGTTAAGTGACTGCCTTCGGCTCAGGTCATGATCCTGGAGTCCCGGGATCGAGTCCCACATCGGGCTCCCTGCTCAGCGGGGGTCTGCTTCTCCCTCTGACCCTCTTCCCTCTCGTGCTCTCTGTCTCTCATTCTCTCTCTCTCAAATAAATAACATCTTTAAAAAAAAAAGACATACGATGTATTGTGCTGAAACCAGCTCAGATATTAGCAGGTACAATTATGCTCATTTTTTTTCCAAACTACATGTTTGGTGATGTCAGGTTGTAGCTTGAAAGTGTTCACTGTGGGAGTATTTACACCACAGAAGTTGGCAAATGTTAAAAATTCAGGCCTTTATCTTTTTCTTAATTTCTTTGAATGTTGGCTATTAAATATTTTCCAGCATACCAGCAGATTAGTGTAATAAAAAATATGAACACTGTGTTGAATCAGTTAAATATTTGTTTTATTTGTTGCTACATATGGGGTAAGAATATAAAGTTGCTTTCAATTAAATATGTAAAGATGTCTATGAAAAGAGAAAGCATGAAGGTTACTAACTGCTCTGAAGTACAGTGTCAATAATGAGATGCTTTTCAAGTATGCTTAAAATTTCCTCATGGCAAGGTAAGTTATACTTTAAGAAAACAAATGTAAATAAATGTGAATTAGTTCCTTCATAAAAGTCTCTTTGGGAAAAATAAGTCATCAAACCTGTTGTTTAATTTCCTTAACTTAAACATTATTTAATGAAAGTGTAGTCTTTGGAAGCGTACACGTTTTTTATGAGATACTCTATCAGAATTATAGGTGAATAAAGTCTTTAATGATAAAAACTGCAGTGCTAAAAGGATAAAAAGTAGATTGAAAATTGAGAGGAATCAGATTTGGGAAACAAGTTAAAATAAAACTCAATCTACATTATGCTTCTTTTTTCTCTCAATATTTTATCATTTATATTATTTAAAGGGCCATGACTATTGTTTCAATTTAATGCTTGAAATATTTGCCTTTAAAATGTTGCTATTTTTGTTGTTAAAACAATCTAATGTTTAATCAGAGAAGTAGGGTTTCTCATTTTTTTCTACTTTAATTTTATTTTTCAACCTAAACACATGATTTTCGGATTAAATTAAGCATGTATCTTCAGTGATATGTAGGTCACATGCAACTTGCCTGTTTTAAATTTAATGATCTAATACATTCTTTATATTTTGCCCAGTTTTGAATCCTTCTATAAATAAGCTTTTAAAAAACTTTTGCTACCAGTATTGTGATGATGTACACATGGCTATCTCATATTTGCATTAACAGATCATGTCAAATGATTTAAACAAGCACTGCGTATGATAACATACATTAGGTTGTTTTAATATTTTGTTTGTATTTAGACAAACTTAGATTCTACCCTCCTAGAAAAAAAAAGAATAGACACAAGGCATAAAGTCCATGAAATAAAGAGCAGTCTTCACGGACTAGGAAGAAAGTCAGGATAACTCTGGAGAAAGTAGAAAAGGATAGTGATGTTCTCCATTGAAAGTGGTGTATTATAACGTCAATTAATAGAAGATCCAAAACATAAAGCCATCACTCACCTTGGGACTATGACACTTCCCCAATAGCATGAACCCTTTTAAAATTGCAGAATTTAAATAAGGTGGAAAATTAATATAAATCTTTGACATAAAAATCCCAGTTTTCCTAAATCTTCAGTAAAGCTGTGAGGAAGTACCTCCTGAAAATGGGTCGTCTTAGAATGAGGATAGAGCATTTGCATAACAGCATTGTAGCAAAGATTAGAGAGAATGGAAAGGCAGTAAATTAAGCAGCAACAATCATTAGCTGCTTTCTTGATTTGCTTAGAATTTGTGATCTAAAGGTCCATTTTCATATATATTCATTATTGTTGCTTTCTAAATGCTGTATTCATAACGTATTTATTTTAGATTCTGCTAGCTACAAGTTAGGCAACCTTTCAATAAGCCCAGATAAGAAAAGTGTTAACATTGAATTCCTCTGCAGCATCCCTGGCTAATTTCCCTCAACCTTTGCTTTCTTTTTCGGGCCTCAGAGTTCATTCCCTCCCAGCTCTGCCCTATAAATTAGAAGCGCTTTTATCTGGAGCTGTCAACCCAGTCCTTCAAAGATTATTCTAAACTAGTCAGCCTGATCTAGAGGGAGGGGCAGGGAGTGGCCTGGAGCGCTAATATGTTTTTCAAAGAGTGCTCTAAACACAGCCATAGTATTAGCCTGTAATGAGAGGAAAGAAGTCTTGTCAAATGTGCTCCAATTAAATGTTACAGACTTCCCCCAGGAACAGCTTCTTTCTTTTGGGAATTGAGTAATGTTTGGTAACTTTATTCCTGGGGCTAACTCCATTTCCCACCCCCTCCCCCCGCCCCCGACCCCGACATGCCAGAAGAGAGTGGATCCGAAGGATGATATTCTTTCCTGTCCTGTCAGGATTCAGAAATTCACTGTCAACACAAGTCAATTTGTGCTCAGGCAGGCTTTCTTAGTAAATGATCCTAAAAAAAGAGAAAGCTCATGCTTTTGTGTCAGCCGCCAGAATATCAGTCATTACACTGACCTAGCCAACTTCTTTGACTCAACAGACCCCTCAATGAGAGGTACTATGGTTAAATTTATTCACAATTGACCACTTTTGCCCTCTGGCTTTAAAATATTTAAATATATATAGAATTTCTAACACACACATACACACACAGTTGCTCTTAGAATTCATTAGATTTCCACAGAACTTAGTGAATTTGCAGCAACACAGTTGTAAATGATTTGAAATGTATTTTAAATATGTGACCATATCTTTTCATTTGCTCAGGATTGCTAGTTGCAAGGAAGGCTAATTTTGATCGAGTATTTCATTCTCTCCTTTTCTTCAGGCAACTGGAAACCACTTAACTTATAAATTGCTAATTGCATTCATCTTAAGATACAACTGAAGTGAAATATAGCATATTTTCTTAACTTTATGTAATGACACTAATAGAAATTGCAAACCAAATTTTATTCCTAATTATATAATTTGATAGTATCCTTAGATAATAAAAAAATTTAAAACTGTACAGTGTTCAGATAAGAAATATCAGAGTTCCAGTAATAATATTAAACATCATTAAACATTAAAAAATATGTTTAAAGTATCTCAATTCATAAAACACTTTTAAAAATACATTTTAATCTAAAGGTAAAAAATACCTGAAATGTAATCCTGTTTTTAAAATATCAGCATAAGTTTCTTGTTATGTTATAATCATATATTTTATTTAATTATACTAAAACTGTAGCTGAGGGGTATTTTGAGGTTAGAAACAATAATAATTATTTATCGTAGCTCCTGTTTCTTAAATTCAGGTGTTAATGTTGGTCCCAGCCAATTAATAGTGATGCTGTCTGGGCTTGGGCCAGTGTTACTTGTAGTGAGCCCTCCACAGGGGCTGATGTTGTGACTAGACCAGCCCTTGTGGTTCTTACTATGATTTCAGGACACACTTCAGCAAAAACCATCACGGAACTTTGAAGAAAAGATGTATTACCCACAAGTCCTAGAGGGTACTTGGCATGCCTAAGGGCCACATAGGAAGGTCAGGGGAGAGAGAGAGGTAGCGGGGCTGGGGGTGGGGGTGGGTGGGGAACCTGGAGCCCTGCCTTTATTAGGGTCCAAGGGTGGGGCATCTAGGATTTTGCAAGCTCACTCTTTATTGGCTAATTTAAAGTCAAAGAGTGGGAATTAGGTCATGGGAAGGGAGAAGCAGGGGCATTCAGGCAGTTATCTAGATTTTCCAGGGCTTTCTGAAAAAGGGGCCTCCT
Source organism: Neomonachus schauinslandi (assembly GCF_002201575.2). NCBI lineage: Eukaryota > Metazoa > Chordata > Mammalia > Carnivora > Phocidae > Neomonachus > Neomonachus schauinslandi. The sequence continues at coordinate 20,860,638 of NC_058405.1, read as the reverse complement.
GTGTGGGGTCAGCCTAATTTCTTATCTGGTTGTTTTGCTAGTAACTGTATCACACAACGGGCAATATTCTTACTCAAGATGGATGTCTTTCAAACAGATGCCTGGCAATCAAAAGCTTAATGTCAAGCACCTACACTACATTGTGTGCTGATCCCTCGGGGCAGGTTTTCTCTATTCCGTGTGGGTTGACACTGGGCTGACACAGAAAGCTGAAATTTTCAAGATGATTTCATTACTCATTTATTTTTTACTCAGTTGAAATGACTAGAATAGTTCAGGGCTGGTCACGCATCTTTCTCTTTTTCACATGGTCTCTCTATGTGGCTAGCATGGGCTTTTGCACAACTCGATGGTGTCCCAACTTCTTACATGCTGACTCCAGAGCACAAAGGTGGTCAATACCAAGCATTCTTACTGCTTGTTCCTAAAAGTTCCAGAATGCCACTTCCTTTTAATTCTGTTGGTCACAGTAGTCACAGGGTAGCTCAGATTCAAAAGGAGATGAAATAGACTTCACCTCTTGATCAGAGAACATCAAGGTAACATTGCAGAATGGGAGTTTTTATGTCATTTTAGGAAACATGATCTGCCAAACTCTTTAAGATCAGTTTCTATGGAAGATAAGAATTCATTCTAGGATAACCAAGAGTTAAATATAAAGAGATATGATTCACTGACAAAACCTGCATTGTTGAGGGAAAACTCAGAGTACCAGATGGAGTTTATCATTAAGATAGATTTAGATTTAGATTCAGATTTCTCTAATCTAAGTTCTATATCTGTCTCTTTTTAGAGTCATATCTATATTGTGGAGTGAGAGGGTCAAAGATAAGTAAAATTATTTTAATAGTACTGTTCCATTAAAAATCCTATAAGACCAAAAATAAAAAAAAAATCCTATAAAATATACCATCACTTGTATAACTGCTTTGGTATTCTTGTGGAAAAAATATTAAGACGAAAGTGGAAGACAAGTATGTTTCCCTCTTTTGGAGGAATAAAGTGCAACTTCTACAATTCAGCAATGCCTGATGGCACAGCTCCCATTTAGGCAACACCAAGACTCTATCTGGCATCTGGTAGAGATGGATAATTTAGTGGACATGGTGAATGGCACTCAGCATCCACAGTCATTCTACTACCATATAGTTGCCTATAGTACATAGGTTAGATTACATTTCCCAGAGTCTGGGAAATGTCTAGAGATAGGAAGGTGAATCAGGTATAAATATAAACAACTCTAAAGATGTGAAGTCAGGATGAGGCAAAGGCCATCTTGCTGCACTTGTTTTTTCCCCCCTGCTCATTTGCAGGCATGAAGATATTAGGGATTTTGCCACAGCCTTCCAGTGTACAATCACTGGCTTTGTTGACGTTGAAAGTCTTTGATTTGGCACAGACAGTGTCTACATGATGTGTGGCTGATACCTAGGCATCATGTAATTGAAAAGAAGAGTTCAAGTTCCAGTGATAGTTTCCTGATTCCTACCTTCCTGGATAGGCTTAGTCTAGAATCCACTCATTTAGTTCTTCTAATAATGTTGGTAATATCTAATCCCTTGATACTGAACTATTTTCTGCTTCAAACAGCTGAAATGGCTTCTCCTTCCTGTAGCTGAGTTCTGCCTAAGATGGTCAGTATTGTAGATGTCGGGGGGTGGGGGGAGGGGAGTTCTCTTAACCAGAGACACAGTATTATGTAAGAGCAGAGACTATGGACTCAGAAACAAACAGGGTTTTAGAGGGGAGGGGGGATGGGTTAGCCCGGTGATGGGTATTAAGGAGGGCACGTACTGCATGGAGCACTGGGTGTTATACGAAAACAATGGATCGTGGATCACCACATCAAAAACCAATGATGTGTTGTATGGTGACTAACATGACATAATAAAATTAAAATTAAAAAAAAAAGAGCAGCATGTATGACATCTGCACACACAGCGGTCCTTGTGGAGTGAAACAAAAACAGTCAAGGAAAGCCACTGGGGTCTTTGTAGGGTAGCTGACCAGATTTTCCCTTAAACACTTGTAAAATAACTCAGAGAGATTTTTACAGAAAAATTTTAAGTATCAGTTCTGTAAAGGTTCTGTCTTTCTTGAATAGTGCTTCTGGAATAATTCTATCTGAGAAGTAGATGGAAAAGTTTGGCATTTGGGCCTGGTTCTCTATATTTTTATAACTTTATTGAAATGTCAGCATATAACCTGCATATATTTAGAATATACACCTAAATAGATTTTCATATAAGTATATATATTGAAACCATCACCTACATCCAAATAATGAATATATCCATCATCCATCCAAATAATGAATATAGCCATCATCCATAGTGGTTTTTTCCTGACCTTTGGAAACTCTCTTCCTCATGTCCCTCTTTGTTCTCACCCCTCTCTTCTACCTGTAACATCAGCACCAGCAACAACTGATCTGCTGTCACTCTAGTTTGCAATTTTTAGAACTTATGTACTTATTTCATGCAGTACCTACTTTTCTTTCTCCCTGCTTCTTCCACTTGGCATAATTAATTCAAAATTAATCCTTGTTGATTGCCTATATTAATAGTTCAGTTACTTTTATTGATGAGTAATATTCTACTGTGTGGATGTACTACAGTATGTTTATTCATTGGTTGACAGGCATTTAGATTATTTCCAGTATAGGGCTAAATAAAGCTGCTAGGAATATTCAAGTACATATCCTTATATGTATACCCTTTTATTTCTCTTGGATAATTACCAAAAAGTGAAACAGTTAGATAATACAGCACGTATTTGCATTCCCATTCACGGCTTGAGTTTTACTAAATTACGTTCCCACTAAAAATTTCACTTTTACAAGAATATATAGTGAAATCCAACTTACACTAATCTAACGTATTTGCCACTTATGTGCTCATACACATATATGGTACACATACATATATGTCTTTATAATTAATGTATATGAAAATTTGTATACATTTTACCAATATGGTATACAGCTTATTATTTGTTTGCACATTAACAAAAAGAAAAGATTATTATAATCTGTTTTCAGACTTTGTTTCATTATGTATTCTCATCAAATATTACAAGATAGAGTTTGTTGTTTTCCATAGTTATCAATTGGGATTTAGATATTTAATTCACAATTTTTAATGACTATAAGCTATGGCTGAATATACAATGATGTATGAGACACAGGGATCGTGATATCATTGTGCTCACCTTATTAACACAGCTGCTTAGGTCCCCACAATGAGAAATGGATTTAGTGATAGAGAACATTTTACTTTACTGGGAGCAGAATGGAGAAATATACATAAATAGGAGAAAGACTAGTAAAAAGGGTCTGTTAGTACTATTTAAAATAGAAACTTTTCATTTTTTATTACCATATAGGCACTGGCATTTCCTTTTCTTTGTGGAAACATGTAATGATTTTAGATAAGATAAAAACACAATATATCACACTTGCTTTTATAAGTTTTTTCAAATCTCTGAATTTTTTAACATAATATGAACATTGGAATATCTTATATTTTAATTTTAGTCCTTTAGTTGTTGTTGCCATGTGGTTTGATGTTTTTTTTTAATAAAAATAAATAAGAGAGGAAGCAAAGATGAAAGGAAGAAAAAAAGTAAGAAACAAAAGATATATTGTTCCTTATATCTAATATAACTATGGTGTCCATTATCCTTGGTGGAAAAAATATTTAATAAAATCCATAATAAAAGCAACAGTACTCCAAAAAATGCAGTTATATTAGTTATTACATTGAGCCCTGATTATAACGGAAAGTGTTCTAGCTTTCAAAATGATTTCTGAACCAGGATTTGCCTACTCAATCCAAATCGATTGTATAATAATACATTTATCTTATTGATTAGCTGTACAGTTATGCTAAATGAACATGCATTCTTCTTGGAGTTACTCTATTGTGGTCTTCGTATTAGACCAACTCCTGCAGAATGTGCCAGAAAGCACAGCATACTTGAGGAGTCTGTTATTTTGTATGTAAGTCAGACAGTGACTCCAAGATCGCTTTCCTCATCCTCGTTATAGAAATAAGAGGCTCTGAGAATTTAATCCACATTTTTGAAGTTCAGGTCTCTCATTTGTACAAGTGATAATAATGTCTCCATTTGTCTACATCACAAAGATAATCAGAGAATCAAATCAAATGAGACCATTGAAGTAAAAGTACTTGGTTAACTTTCAAACCACTATAAAAATATGCTGATTTAGGGACAATGTCAGGTTTATGTATGATTTTCTGCTTTAGGAAAGGCTAGGGTAAGGTTACAATTCAATTTCTTGAATTGAATTACACATACAGATAGAGATATGGAGTGGCATTCTCAGTACATCTCTCATATTAGCTCTTTATTATAGTTGTCAGTTTTATCTTGATGGTCAGTAATAAATGTAATTTTTTAAAGTAATGCAATATAAAGAAACTTTTTTCTTACCAAGAACTAGCCTTTCAACTAGCAGTGTACTTGTTATAACACTGATTTGGGTCTTTGGGTAATGTCATCTAATTACAAATACTCCAAATATAAGGTAGTTTTATAAAAGACTCTTCTGTGCAGAGAAGAGGAAAATTAAAAAGTTGAATCATCAGAAGATTCTTTAAGAGAGGTCATGGTTGGAATACCTCAGACTTTAAGAAAAATCAATGTTAGCTTTCACCTTTCTCTCAGGTTATCAAATTAAATAGGTCTTTATTTACATGTGAATAATCAGAGATATGCCAAGTACATAACACTAACAAACTTGGCAAAATGTTGGCATTTTGTTCAGGTGTTTTTATTGCTCTTCTAAGGAACCAAGTATCTAAAAATGTCTTGATTTTCTTTATTTCTGACAACATGGTAAAAGTAGATAATCCTGAAAATTCTACAGTAAAATAATACCTACAAATGTTGGCAAAATATGTTTTTAAAAATCCTCTTAAATGCATAGCTGAGCTAAGAAGAAAGTAACAAACCCCAGTGGTTACATTAGAGAAGGAGAAAGAGAGAGAGAAAGGGAAGAGAAGAGACGAGAGAAGAAAAGAAAGAAGGAAGAAAGGAAGGAAAGAAAATTATGAAGGAAGTTTGGCAATGTTGGTAAATATGAGTATCACAAATGCTGTTCCTCTATGTCACCAACAAAATGTAATTGGAAATAGCAACAAAAGCATAAGGGACCTAAGAACCTAAGAATAAATCGAATAAAGGATGTGCATGACTTTATGTAAAAGTAAATTTTTATTGAATAATTATAATAGAACTGAATAAAAGGAGAAACACAGATTCATGTATATAAAGATAGAATGTGATAAAGCAATTATTTTTCTATTAAAGTTCAATTATTAAGTTCAATTATTTTTCTATTAAAAATCCCAACTAATTCACATGTTTGTGTGTGTGCTTGTACATATTTGTATGTGAGTAAGAAACTAGACAGCCAGAATGTAAGTACATGAAAGAACAAAGGGCTAACAGCTGCTGTTTTCAATTTAGGTTCTTCAGAAGCAGCCTATAAAATAAGTATGCTTGTGCAAGTGATTTTTTTTAAAGAAAGTGTGCCAAGAAGAAACTAGTAAGAGATAAAGAGGGAATGAAGCAAGGCTGTGATTTCAGACAAAGTACCATAATGAACAGATTGAGGCTGGTTCCATAGAAAAACTCTAAATTAACTCAGAGTTGTTCCATTCTAATACGATGGATCTGTTCTCTCATGCTTCTGTACTAGTGAGTTATTGGTTAGGGGCTAATTCTAGCTTTCTGTTTATGGACAAATCTGGGTTTAGTAGCACAAACATACTTGGGAGTTTAAGTTTATCTAAGCTGAGGGGATATATAAAATAGTTTAAAAAGAAGCTCCAACATTGTCTATACTATTAAGAACAAGATGGAGAGCTTTTTCTTGCCAGTTATCAAGAATTATAAAAATAGTATAATTAATATGCAATATTTGTGGAAGGAGAGAAAAATAGACCGGAGGACCAGAAACAAATAAATGAATATTTGGTAACTTGATATATGAGAAACATGACTTTGCAATATTAGGAAGAACACAATGGATTAAATGGCGTTGGGACAAATGTTTTTCACATAGATAAAAATAGATTTCTCTTTCTTTTTTTTTTTTTAAAGATTTTATTTATTTGAGAGAGAGAATGAGAGACAGCCCAAGAGGGAAGAGGGTCAGAGGGAGAAGCAGACCCCCTGCTGAGCAGGGAGCCCGATGCGGGACTCGATCCCGGGACTCCAGGATCATGACCTGTGCCGAAGGCAGTCGCTCAACCAACTGAGCCACCCAGGCGCCCTAGATTTCTATTTCTTATTTATTAAATTATTACACACAAGAATTTTATTTTATTTTTAAATATTTATTTGTTTATTTGAGAGAGAGAGCATGGGCACAAGTGGAGGGAGGGGCAGAAGGCGAGGAAGAGAAAATCTCAAGCACAGTCCCCGCTGAGCATGGAGCCCAATGCCAGGCTCAATTTCAAAACCCTGACATTATGACCTGAGCCGACATCAAGAGTCTGACGCTCAACCAACTGAGACACCCATGTGCCCCCACAAGAATTTTAGAAGAAAATATAGAACAGCTTTTGAAGACCTTTAGTTAGGAAAATATTTCCTAAAGTAAGCCTTGAAAGCAAAACCACACAAAAATTCTGACAAACTACATTACCTTTTTTTTTTAGTTTAGTTTTTATTTTTTTTTTTTAGATTTTTTTTTTTTTTTTTTTTTTTTTTATTCATGAGAGACAGAGCGAGAGAGAAAGGCAGAGGGAGAAGCAGGATCCCAAGGAGCAGGGAGCCCGATGCGGGACTCGATCCCAGGACCCTGAGATCATGACCTGAGCCGAAGGCAGACGACTAACCATCTGAGCCACCCAGGCACCCGTTAGTTTAGTTTTTAAATTATATTACCTTTTCTTTTTTTAGTTTTCTGAACCTTAAATAGATTATTAAATAGTGGAAACACAAGCCAAAAAGAAGGACCAGATTGGTAAAGATAGTGAAAATAAAACAGATTTTCTTATATGTGTTGAAGAAAAATTAAATTGTTGGAACACTTTTTGGGCCACATGAAATAGTAAAGTTGAAAATGAATATACCTATGACATAGTGGTATCACTTCGAGAAGCATAGTATTTCTATAGTAGTACTTTACAGTTTACCAGTACTGTTGCTGGGTGAACTGGGGAGAACTTGGGCCCTGAGACCATGACCAGACAGTCCCAAAGATGTGGCCGGAGGCTGCTGGTCTTCAGGTGAAAGAATTCAAGGACACAATAGAGTGGATGAGCAGCACAGGCTGGGAAGTTTATTAAAATGAAAGTACACCCTTGAGATGTGAGAGCGGTGAGCCAGGGTTTGGGTTTCTGTCTTTTATTGACCATGTTAACAAGGGGTAGAATATTCATTACTCAGACGGGATTTCTTGGAAGCAGGGTTTCTGTGTTTTGTTTTGTTTTGTTTTGTTTCATTTTCCTTATTTGGTCAAGGGTTTTCCTGTCATGACACAGGCCATCCTGGGCCTATCTGGTTTGATCTGGCTTCTTGTACTTTCCTTGGAGTTCTGCCACCAGGACAGGCGTCTGTCTTTCTTGATGGCTGGCCGTGACTTCCTCTCTTCCAGGTGTCCTATGATAACCTAGCTGCCTACTCTAACAGTACTTCTTAGTATACCTCCAAATAGCATAGTTACTGGCCATATGTGACTATTTAATTTACATTTATGTAAATTAAAGTAAAAATTCAGTTCTCTGCCACACTAGCTGTATTTTAGGTGTTCAGTGACCACACAGGGCTAATGGCTACAGTTTTGGACAACACTGATACAGAACACTTTATTATCATGGAAAATTCTATTGTCCAGCACCGCCCTAGAGAAACCCTCATATGCATGCAAAAGGACATTAAAAAGGAATATTTATTGCAGTACTATGACAGCAGATAATTAGAAGCAAATATCTAATTTGATGGTGTATCTATAAAATGAAATGTATCAATGAAAGTAAATTACATAGAACTACATATATCAACATAGATAAATCACATAAAGTTAATGGTTGAAATAAATAAGTATCATGTGTTTGACATTAATTTGGTGAAATTCCCAATCATTATTGTTTCAAATATTTCTTCTCTTTCTCTTTTTCTTCTCATTCTGGTATTTCCATTACACATATATTGCATGTTTTGTAGTTGTCCCACAATCCTTGGATATGCTGTTCTGTTTTTTTCACTGTTTGTTCTCTTTTTAGTTTTGGAGGTTTTTATTGAGATATCTTTAAACTCAGAGATTCTTTCCTCAGCTGTGTCCAGTTTACTAGTAAGCTCATCAAAGGCATTCTTCAATTCTGTTTTAGTGGCTTTTATCACTAGCGTTTAGTTTTGTCTTTTACTTAGGGTTTCCACCTCTTTGTTTATATTGCCCATCTGTTCTTGCATACTGTCTCCTTTATTCACTAGAGCATTAGCATATTAGTCATAGTTGTGTTGACTTCCAGTGTGGCAAATCCAATGATTCTGCCATGTCTGGTTCTGATGTTTGCTCTGTGCCTTTAAAATGTGCTTTTTGCATTTTGGTGTGCCATGTAATTTTTTTCTTGATAGGCAGACATGATGTACCAGGTAAAAGGAACTGCTGTAAATAGAGCTTTAGTAATGGTGTAGGGAAGATATGGGGGGAGGGGAAGCATTCTATAGTCCTATGATTATGTCTCAGGTGTTTATTTTTGTTTTATTTATTTTTATTATTATTATTTTTTTATTTTATTACGATATGTTACTCACCATACAATACATCATTAGCTTTTGATGTGGTGATCCACGATCCATTGTTTCCGTATAACACCCAGTGCTCCATGCAGTACGTGTCCTCCTTAATACCCATCACCGGGCTAACCAATCCCCCTTCCCCCCACCCCTCTAAAACCCTGTTTGTTTCTCAGAGTCCATAGTCTCTCATGGTTCATCTCTCCCTTCAATTTCCCTCCCTTCATTTTTCCCTTCCTTCTCCTAATGTCCTCCATGCTATTCCTTATGTTCCACAAATAAGTGAAACCATATGATAATTGACTTTCTCTGCTTGACTTATTTCACTTAGCATAATCTCCTCCAGTCCCATCCATGTTGATGTAAAGGTTGGGTATTCATCCTTTCTGATGGCTGAGTAATATTCCATTGTATATATGGACCAGATCTTCTTTATCCATTCATCTGTTGAAGGGCATCTCGGCTCTTTCCACAGTTTGGCTATTGCGGACATTGCTGCTATGAACATTGGGGTGCATATGGTCCTTCTATCACTACATCTGTGTCTTTGGGGTAAATACCCAGGAGTGCAATTCCTAGGTCATAGGGTAGCTCTATTTTTAAATTTTTGAGGAACCTCCACACTGTTTTCCAAAGTGGCTGTACCAACTTGCATTCCCACCAACAGTGTAAGAGGGTTCCCCTTTCTCCACAACCTCTCCAACATTTGTTGTTTCTTTCCCTGTCCATTTTTGCCATTCTAACTGGTGTAAGGTGGTATCTCAATGTGGTTTTGATTTGAATTTCCCTGATGGCTAACGATGATGAACATTTTTTCATGTGTCTGTTAGCCATTTGTATGTCTTCTTCAGAGAAGTGTCTGTTCATATCTTCTGCCTATTTTTTGACTTGATTATTTGTTTTTTGGGTGTTGAGTTTGAGAAGTTCTTTATAGATCTTGGATACCAGCCCTTTATCTGTAGTGTCATTTGCAATATCTTCTCCCATTCTGTGGGTTGCCTCTTTGTTTTGTTGACTCTTTCCTAGGCTGTGCAGAAGCTTTTTATCTTGATGAAGTCCCCAAAGTTCATTTTTGCTTTTGTTTCGCTAGCTTTTGGAGATGTATCGTGAAAGAAGTTGCTGTGGGCAATGTGAAAGAGGTTACTGCCTATATTCTTCTGTAGGATTTGGATGGATTCCTGTCTCACATTGAGGTCTTTCATCCACTTTGAGTTTATCTTTGTGAGTGGTGTTAGAGAATGGTCGAGTTTCATTCTTCTGCATGTGGCTGTCCAATTTTCCCAGCACCATTTATTGAAGAGACTGTCTTTTTCCATTGCATGTTTTTTCCTGCTTTGTCAAAGATTATTTGACCATAGAGTTGAGGGTCCATATCTGGGTTCTCTATTCTGTTCCATTGGTCTATATGTCTGTTTTTGTGCCTGTACCATGCTGTCTTGGTGATCACGGCTTTGTAATATAGCTTGAAATTGGGCAACGTGATGCCCCCAGCTTTGTTTTTCTTTTTCAACATCTCCTTGGAGATTCGGGGTCTTTTCTGATTCCATACAAATTTTAGGATTGTTTGTTCCAGCACTTTGAAAAATGTCATTGGAATTTTGATTGGGATGGCATTGAAGGTATAGATTGCTCTGGGTAGCATAGACATTTTAACAATGTTTATTCTTCTGATCCATGAGCATGGAATATTTTTCCATCTTTTTGTGTCCTCTTCAATTTCTTTCATGAGTGTTCTGTAGTTCCTAGAGTATTGGTTAGGTTTATTCCGAGGTATCTTATGGTTTTTGGTGCTATTGTAAATAGAATCGTTTCTCTAATTTCTCTTTCTACAGTTGTGTTGTTAGTGTATAAGAAAGCAACTGATTTCTGTGCATTGATTTTGTATCCTGCCACATTACTGAATTGCTGGATGAGTTCTAGTAATTTGGGGGTGGAGTCTTTTGGTTTTCCACATAAAGTATCATGTCGCCTGCGAAAAGAGAGAGTTTGACTTCTTCTTTGCCAGTTTGAATACCTTTTATTTCTTTTTGTTGTCTGATTGCTGTTGCTAGGACTTCTAGTACTATGTTGAACAATAGTGGTGAAAGTGGGCATCCTTGATGTGTTCCTGATCTTAAGGGAAAGGCTTTCAGCGTTTCCCCATTGCAGATGATATTCGCTGTGGGTTTTTCATAGGTGGATTTTATGAACTTGAGGAATGTTCTCTCTATCCCTATACTCTGAAGTGTTTTAATCAGGAAAGGATGTTGTATTTTGTCAAATGCTTTTTCCGCATCCATTGAGAGGACCATAAGGTTCTTCTCCCTCTTATTAATGTGTTCCATCACATTGATTGATTTGCAAATGTTGAACCACCCTTGCATCCCAGGGATAAATCCCACTTGGTCGTGGTGGATGATCCTTTTAATGTATTGTTGGATCCTATTAGCTAGGATTTTGTTGAGGATTTTGAATCCATATTCATCAGGGATATCGTTCTGAGATTCTCCTTTTTGATGGGGTCTTTGCCTGGTTTGGGGATTAAGGTAATGCTGGCCTCATAGAATGAGTTTGGAAGTTTTCCTTCTGTTTCTATTTTTTGAAACAGCTTCAGCAGAATAGGTATTATTTCTTCTTTGAATGTTTGGTAAAGTTCCCCAGGGAATCCATCAGGCCCTGGATTCTTGTTTGTTGGGAGGTTTTTGATCACTGCTTTAATCTCATTACTGGTTATTGGCCTATTCAGGTTGTCAGTTTCTTCCTCTTTCAGTCTTGGCAGCTTATAAGTTTCCAGGAAGGCCTCCATTTCATCCAGATTGCTCAGTTGATTGGCATATAGTTGTTGATAATAATTTCTAATAATTGTTTCTATTTCTTTGGTGTTAGTCGGGATCTCTCCCCTTTCATTCATAATTTTATTAATTTGTGTCCTTTCTCTTTTCTTTTGGATAAGTCTGGCCAGTGGTTTATCGATCTTATTAATTCTTTCAAAGAACCAACTTCTAGCTTCATTGATGTGATCTACTGTGTTTCTGGTTTCTAATTCATTGATCTCTGCTCTAATTTTAATTATTTCTCTTCTAATGCATGGCTTAGGCATCGTTTGTTGCTTTTTCTCTAGTTCTTTAAGGTGTAGAGTTAGTTGGTCAATTTGGGATCTTTCTATTTTTTTTGAGTGAGGCTTGGATGGCTATGTATTTGCCCCTTAGGACCGCCTTTGCAGTATCCCATAGATTTTGGACCGATGTGTTTTCATTCTCATTGATTTCCATGAATTGTTTAAGTTCTTCTTTGATTTCCTGGTTGACCCAAACATTCTTGAGCAGAGTGGTCTTTAGCTTCCAAGTGTTTGAAGTTCTTCCAAATTTTTCTTATGATTGAGTTCCCGTTTTAAAGCATTGTGGTCTGAGAATATGCAGGAAATAATCTCAATCTTTTGGTATCAGTTGAGACCTGATTTGTGACCCAGTATATGGTCTATTCTGGCGAAAGCTCCATGCGCACTTGAGAAGAATGAGTATTCTGTTGTTTTAGGGTGGAATGTTCTGTATATATCTATGAGGTCCATCTGGTCCAGTGTATCATTCAAAGCTCTTGTTTCCTTGTTGATTTTCTGCCTAGATGATCTGTCCATCGCTGAGAGTGGAGTATTGAGGTGTTCTACAATTAACATATTGTTATCAATATGACTCTTTATTTTGGTTAACAGTTGGCTTATGTAGATGGCTGCTCCCATGTTGGGGGCATAGATATTTACAATTGTTAGATCTTCTTGTTGGATAGATGCTTTAAGAATGATATAATGTCGGGCGCCTGGGTGGCTCAGTTGCTTAAGCGACTGCCTTCGGCTCAGGTCATGATCTTGGAGTCCCGGGATCGAGTCCCACATCGGGCTTCCTGCTCGGCAGGGAGTCTGCTTCTCCCTCTGACCCTCCTCCCTCTCATGCTGTTTCTCATTCTCTCTCTCTCAAATAAATAAATAAAAATCCTTAAAAAAAAAATAAAAAAAAAATAAAAAAAAGAATGATATAATGTCCTTCTGTGTCTCTAATTACAGACTTTAGTTTAAAATCTAATTTGTCTGATATAAGAATTGCTACCCCAGCTTTCTTTTGAGGTCCGCTGGCATGGAAGATGGATCTCCATCCCTTCACTTTCAGTCTGGATGCATCATTACGTGCAAAATGAGTCTCTTGTAGACAGCATATGGATGGGTCCTGTCTTTTTATCCAATCTGCAACCCTGTGCCATTTTATGGGAGCATTTAGGCCATTCACATTGAGAGTGATTATTGAAAGATATGAATTAATTGTCATCATGTTGCCTGTGAAGATGTTGTTTTTATAGATTATCCCTGTAAATTTCTGTTGTAGATCACTCTTGGGGTCTTTCTCCTTTTATAGAACCCCCCTTAATATTTCTTGCAGGGCCGGCTTAGTGGTCACATATTCTTTCAACTTCTGCCGGTTGTGGAAGCTCTGCATTTCTCCATCCATTCTAAATGAAAGCCTTGCTGGATAAAGTATTCTTGGCTGCATGTTCTTCTCATTTACTACCCTGAGTATGTCTTGCCAGGCCTTTCTGGCTTTCCAGGTCTCTGTGGATAGGTCTGACGTTATTCTGATGTTCCTTCCTCTGTACGTAAGGAATCTCTTCCCCCTAACTGCCCTTAAGATGGTTTCCTTGGTTCTAAGATTTGCAAGTTTTACTATTACATGCCGGGGTGTGGGCCTGTTTCCTTGATCTTGGGAGGGGTCCTCTCTGCCTTTAGGATGGGAATATTTGTTTCATTCCCCAGATTAGGGAAGTTCTCAGCTATGATTTGCTCAAATATATCTTCTAGTCCTATCTCTCCACTCCCTCTGGGATTCCAATTATTCTGACACTGGAATGCTTCATGGTGTCTTATTTCTCTGATTCTATTTTCAAGGATTCTGAGTTGTTTTTCCCTGGCCTCCTCTTTTCCCTTTTCATCTATTATATTGTCTTCCAGGTCACTTATTCATTCTTCTGCCTCACTTACCCTAGCTGTTAGATTATCTAGATTGGATTGGATCTCATTGATATCATTTTTAAGTTCTGCCAATTCACCTTTCATTTCTGCCCTTAGAGACTCTATGTTGCCATTAATTGATTTCTCCATTCTAGCTATTGTCTTCACAATTGCTAGCCTGAATTCCATCTCCGACATCTTGGTTATATCTGCATTCATTTGTAAATCTGCAGCATAAGTCATAATCTTTTCTATTTTGGGCATTCCTCCTCCTAGTCATTCTGTTGTTGAGTGGTTGAGCGAATGTATAGAGTCCAAGTTATTGACCAGAATCCAAGCAAGATGCACCTGTTTTCTTGGGACCTTAGGGTTGCTGGCCTCTTGTTTTCCCAGCCTGTCTTCTGGGGGAGGGGCCTGCCACGCTGTTACTCAGGCAACCCAGTTTGGGCGGAGTTGCCCTGCCCACCTGTGGCGGGGGATGGGCTCAGCGGGGATCAGTTTTGGGGGCTTTTGTTCTCTGGTGGCTTTCCCTGACGGCTTTCCGCGTCTCTTCTGAGAGTCAGAGCACAAGAGACCATTTCCAACCCTCTGCCTCAGAGCAGAGAGACCTCAGTCTGTTCTTCAGTGAGCTCTCCAAGCCACACTGTCTCTGTTTCTGTCCTTGCTGCTATAAACTGCAGCACCCTGGGTTGTGCGCCCCTCCGCAGCCTTCCCAGTCCTGCCTCCAGGTCGGGGCACGTCTCTGCCCTTTGTGCTTCTAAAACCGCCAGCCGCCCCCAGTTCGCCCATGCGACCCCGCCGCTCTGGGTTTCTGCCCCGGGGGCTGCCCTAAAGTCCTTTCCCCGCCACTACCGGTCTGCGAGTCTGTGCCCGGTCCCCAGCCCGCGAGACTGTCGCTCACTGGTGGTGTAGGATCCCCATGGCCAGGCACCCTCCCGCTGCCGTTTATCCTCTGATATCTGCCCGTGGAATCACGGCTCCCCGCTTCATACCTCGAAACCAACTGCCTGTGATATTTTGTTTGTAGAGATCCAGATCTTCTTACATCTCAGGCTGGTTTCGTGGGTGCTCAGAATGGTCTGGTAGATATCCAGCTCAATTCCGGGGACCAGTTGAAATAGGGCCCCCACTCCTCTGCCATCTTTCCTCAATTCTGTCTCAGGCTTTTAATGAGCCTATTCCTCTGGACTGTGAACTTTGCAAAAGTTTCTCAGGGGTTTTGCTTTTTTGATTGGTTTTGGGTTTTGTTCTCTTTTTCTTTTCTTTCCTTCCTCCTTAAGTGGGAGAGAATGGCTATAGTGAGCTGGAGTTGGGTATTTCCCTTTCCTTTAGGTTAGTTAGGCTCTGATAATACCTCAGCAGGTTAGGCTCCAGTTAACTAGTTTCTCTTGAGGGCCAGCCTTATTAAGAACAGAGTGCCCTGACGTATTTGCAAATGGTTCTTTCACCTCTCCCCCTGCGGGAAGCATGAGGGGATTTTTCTCAGATATTCCTGTGGTAACCTGTCAAATTCCTGGGGGTAAATCTAACAATATTGTGAGTGGGGAAGGGGGACCCCTGCAACCATGACTGGAGTTCTGAACTCAGCCTTGTGGACTGAGCCTCTAGCAATTAGTTACAGTTCAGGTTTTCCTCCTTGGTCCTGGTTCTCCAGGAGGTTTCTGCTCATGAGTTTCTGTGCTGGTAAGTTATTGTGTGTATTCACCTGTCTTTCCCATCTTGGGAGCAGTGACTTGCCTTGTGCTCTCTTCTCTCTTATGGATCCTAGAAGAGTTGTTTTTTAGTCTGTTCAGCTTTTACTTGTTAAGACTATGTGGTGACTGCCAAACTCCTTATGTGAGGAACCCAACAATAATGTTAAGGGGCATAATGTTAAGGTATTAACATTACAGTTAAAATATGTGAAATAGTAGATAGTGTTTATGGATATAATGGTATAAAGTAAATGTTTAAAAACATGCATGGAAATGAAAAACACCCAGTTTAGGGGCACCTGGGTGGCTCAGTCGGTTGAGCCACCAGTGTCTTGGGATCAAGCCCCAAGCTCTCTGCTCAGTGGGGAGCCTGCTTATCCTTCTCCCTCTGCCTGCCACTCCCCCTACTTGTGCTCTTTCTCTCTCTCTCTGTCAAATAAATAAATAAAAACTAAATAAATAAAAGAAAAACACCAAATTTAGGAGATTGATTAATTCTGGTAAGGGTGAGGTGTATAAATGGGATAAATAATTCGTTAGAGCCACACAAGTATATTTAGCTTTTTATGTATTTTCAAATTACTTAAACTAAGTAAATGGCATGTAAGTGGTTGTAACACTGTACTCTTCTGTTTTATTTATTTTTTTTTAAGATTTTTTAAATTTATTTGACAGAGAGAGCCACAGCGAGAGCGGGAACACAAGCAGAGGTGAGTGGGAGAGGGAGAAGCAGGATTCCTGCCAAGCAGGGAGCCCGAAGTGGGGCTCGATCCCAGGACCCTGGGATCATGACCTGAACCGAAGGCAGACACTTAACGACTGAGCCACCCAGGCACCCAACACTGTACTCTTCTTTATAAATCTGAAATATAATGAAATTTAATTTTAAAACATCATTATATGCCTTCTACATATAGGTTACATTTAAGATAAAATGACAAAATTAGGGTCATAAGCTCTTTTTCCACTGATCTAATACTTGTCTTCTAAATTCTTTGTTAGATATCTTATAATCAAATATTCTGGTTTCTTCTTCTCCTTCTTCTTCTTCTTCTTCTTCTTCTTATTATTATTATTATTATTATTTTCAAAGATTTGAAGACATAGTTTATTTTGGATTTTTTCTTACTCTAAATGCAAGAGTTGAAATTACATCATTACATACTTTTAAAAAAATTTTTTAGAGTTTCAGATGCTTTTGTCAGCCTACAGATGATGATGATGATGATGATGATGATGATGATTGCAGCCAGAATCTATTACCACCTTCTCAGGGAGAAATTGCTTGCACATTTGATAAGTGTTTCTTCAAAGACTAATAAAATTTTTGGAAAACATAAGGTCAAATATAAGATCTTTTTCCGTATTCAACCAGTTCATTATTTAGTAGTGTACAGTTGTATCCATTATGAAACCAAACAGAAAAATGCAAACCAAATTTTTATCAAGTGATCTCTAATCATTACTACTGAAAATTTTATTACTTTTTAGTTAAAAAGAATATTTACAGCTATTAAATGATAATAAAAATGATTAAATGCATAAAATTTGAAAGTTCTTCCAAATACTTAGAAAATATTTTAATTGCCTCTGGGTCTCTGACCTTTGACTTGAATAGTAAATACAGTTTTTTCTTTAGATCATGTACGATCATTCATGCAGTTATGGAAAAGAGCCTTACAATGTGCAGAGAAAGCCCATTTAATTTCTTACTATTTCTAATTTGATTATGGTGACATCTAATCATTTTGAAAACAAAAATCTGTGAATCAATCAGTCCTTTAACTGAAATTGACAAGGCAATTTGCTAAAATAGAAGGGAAGGGAAGGATACAAAAGAGGGAAAACCACTTCTTAATTCATTTATTTACTATTTACTGCTCATTCATTTACTATTTACCTACTAATAAATAATAGTATTTACTGTGTACTATGCACTTGTAACATAAATTTTTATATTAAAGCCTCTATTTCCTGAAGCAATCCTATTAATAGGTCATATCCTGAGTTTGCCAATGAGAACATGGAGAAATAATAAGCTAACATTTACTAAGTGTTTAATTTATGCTAGACAATGTTATAATTGCTTAAACATATTAATCTCCACAACAATGATATAGGTAGAAACATAGAATTCTCATTTTAGATATGAAGTTATGTGACAGATATACATTAAGAACCTGTCCAAGGTCATACAACCTAGAGACTCAGTATTCAGTCCTAGGCAGTCTGGTTTTAGCATTGTTCTCTTAAACACAATGTTATAGCTGCAGGTAGGTAAGGGAACCAGGAACCAATCTTAGTATTCTTAGATTCCAAACCCCATTTTTTAAACATTGCGCTATATGGCCAACAGATATTTACTATAATGGCAGATTAGTTGTTCTTGACCAGCCCTTCCACTAGAAAATCTGAGCAAAATGTTCTTAAAAATGTATTCAAATGATTTGGGAAGGTGTCAAGGCAGTAAGGAATTACATTACAGGGAATTGATAAGGAAAGAAAAGAAGCCAGAAGAGCCAGAAATTTGGCCCTTCAATTCTTTTTTTTCCCTGAATTTATTTATTTATTTAAGTAACATCCACACCCAACATGGGACTTGAACTCATGACCCTGAGATCGAGTCACCCAGGTGTCCCTGGGCCCTTTAAGTCTTGAGGTATGTGCAGATTTAAAAATATGGTGGCTGAGAGAGGATACACAGAAATTTTGAAGGATTCATTGGATGGAGAGAAAAGTTTGAGGCCATAACTTCCAATCGGGACACAAAAAACCTTAGGGAGAAACCATAGGAACAAAAGTTAATCATAAATGGACCAACTTTGAATTACCTCAATACCTAATTAGATTTATGTTATCTGCTAGCTGCCTGACAGAAGGAAACCTAAATCCTTTCTAAATAAGATCAGTACAAGAGAACATAGAATGTGGTGAAGGGTCTAACATATGTGTTATTCAAATCCCAGATAAATTAGGAAAGAGGTAATAGGGTAGAAGAAATAGTTAAAATGTCAATGACTGATAATTTATTAAACTAACTAAAGACCTCAAGATAGACTGAAGATCAAGGGCCACATCCACAATAAATTCAAATAAAACTATACTTAGTTCCATCATGTAAAAACTGGTGAAAGGCAAAATGAAAATATTAAAATCAGCTGGAGGAGGTATCAAAACCCTATGTTACTTTAATGGAACCAAAATAAGACTGACGGTTAAATTTTTAACAGAAACAATGGGAGCTAGAGGACAATATCTATCTATAAAATATTGAAAGTTAGTACTTCCAACCTAGAAGTCTATATCCAGTTAAAGTATCCTTTGACAAATAAGCCTATGTAAGTTGAAAACTGATCATTTGTTACAAGCAGACCTGTGTAAAAGTAAATAGAGGATGTTTAGGCATGAAAAGTAGCCTTCTGTGAAATGGTCCTGATTTAGAAAGTGTGGGACCTTAAAATAAGGATTGGGAACATCCTAGTGGATACACTAGGAAATCCTATATCCCCAATTTCCAAAGGACACTAAGCCTTTGTAGACTCAGTATTTGAGTACAAGCTAAAAAATAGACTGTTCCTACCCTAGAGTCCCTCAGATGTGGCCCTAAAAGACAGAAGAGAGATGAGCAAAGAACAGTTCCCAATGGGCAGAGATTTGGGTAGTATATTGTTATCCATATTTTGTGTGTGTGTGTGTGTGTGTGAGAGAGAGAGAGAGAAAGGAGAAGTGTTTCTAAGTAATACATATATAGAGTCATTGGTTTGGATGGTTGATGAGGTGGTTGAAAGGAAAATATTGGAAAATCAGAGAGAAGGTGGTCTGGTGAATTAGCATGGGGTTGAAACTTTAAGAGTATGCATGAGGAGAAGCTAAGATGACAGAGTAGTAGGAGGACCCTAGGCTTGCCGTGTCCCTCAAACACAGCTAGATAAATATCAAATCAATCTGAGGACTGATAGAAAAAATTGCACAACTAGAGGGAGAGAAGAGACCACATCTTATAAGGTAGGAGGTGCAGAGGTGTGGTTTGGAGGAGAAACAGATTGCAGGTGCTGTGGAGGGCAGGGAGCCCTGGTCATGGAGAGGCACATGCACGAGAGAGAGAGAGAGAGAGAGAGAGAGATGAGTGCACAGGGGATCACACAAGGAAGACACTTCCCCAAAGCCATTTACTGAGAAAACAAGAGGGCTGATTTTTGTGAGTTTTTACAACCAGTGGGACTCAAAGACTGGAGTTTTAGAGGTCCGCATTGTGGCCAGTGTGGAGCCCTGAGGGTGCTGCTGTGCTCCTGTGGACAAAGAGGGGAGATGGTCTGGGGACAGATTGCATGATCTGAGGATCCCCTGGGATGCACTGGAAGATATGGTTCCCCTTTCTTGGAGCACATCTGGGAGAGGTGGCATAGCCTCTCTGGGGACAAAAGAGCCAGCAGGTGCCATTTCTTTCCCCTACCCTCAGCATAAACTAAGTTCAGTAAGCAGCACAGCACTAACACTGGTGGCCTAAACCATTTACACCAAGCCCCACTCTCCTGTACACCACAAGTGCCGCTTTACTCAAGCAAGTATGCTTAAGAACCACAGCAGCTGGTCCCCCCCCCCCAGAAGACCAGCACAGACCCCCATACACACCAAATCTACTGACAATAAACTGCTGCAAAGCTTCAGCTATAGTAGAAATAGCACCAGTTCTCTTTTAACAAGCACACCAGAGCACATCTAGTTAAAACTCACCACACTCTCACCAAGGCACAAACACTCCACACGGCAAGCAAGGAGAAACTTTGCAAAGGACTGACCAGAGGGAAAGAGCAGCCAATACACAGCAGGAGCATACAGCAAAGACTCTTCCTAAAGTGCCAGGCCTTGGAGAGTATATGACCTCGTCTTCATAAAGCCATTACTCTCAGGAGCAGGAAATATAAAACAGGTTTTCCTATCACATAGAAGAAGACAGAGACCTAGATAAAATGCCAAGAGGGAGGAATTCATCCCAAAAGAAAGAACAAGGAAAGGTCACAGCCAGGGATCTAATCTAAACATATATAAGCAATATGCCTGACCTTAAATTTAAAGCAACAATCATAAGAATACTAACTGTGCTTCAGAAAAGCATAGAAGATATCAGGGAGTCCCTTACCACAAAGATAAAAGACTTAAAATCTAGTCAGGCCTAAATGAAAAATGCAATAACCGAGATTTGAAACCAACTAGATATAATGACCAAAAGGATGGAAGAAGCAGAGGAATGAATAAGATATAGAAGATAAAATTATGGAAATAATAAAGCTGAAAAAAGAAGGAAAGAAAAATGTTGGATTATGAATGTAGACTTAGGGAACTCAGTGACTCCATAAAGCATAATAATATTCGTCCCATAAGAGTCCCAGAAAAAGAAGAGAGGGAAAAGGGAGTAGAAGGTTTTTTGAGCAAATTACAGTTGAAACTTCCTTAATCTGGAGAAGGAAACAGGCATCTGAATCCAGGAGGCACAGAGAACCCCCATCAAAATCAACAAAAGCAGGCCAACACTAAGACATATCATAGTAAAATTTGCAAAATGTAGAGATAAAGAAAATAATCCTAAAATCATCAAGACAATAGTCCCTAACTTACAAGGGAAGACAAATACGATTAGCACAGTCTCTCCACAGAAACTCGGCAGGCCAGAGAAAGTGGCATGATATATTCAGCATGTTGAATAGGAAAAAAAGCAGCCAAGAATACTGTCATTCAGAACAGAAGGAGAGATAAAGAGTTTCCCAAACAAACAAAAACTGAAGGAGTTCATAACCACTAAACCAGCCCTGCAAGAAATATTAAAGGAGGCTCTGAGTGGGAAAGAAACCAAAAGTGACAAAGACTAGAAAGGAACAGAGAAAATTTCCAGAAACAATAACAAAAGAAGTAATAAAATGGCACTAAATTCCTACCTATCAATAATTACTCTGAATGTAAATGGACTAAATGCTTCAATCAAAAGACATAGTGTGTCAGAATGGATAAAAAAACAAGACCCATCTATACGCTGCCTACAAGGGACATATTTTAGACCTAAGACACCTGTAGATTGAAAACAAGGGAATGGAGAAATATTGACCATGCAAATGGATGTCAAAAGAAAGCTGAAGTAGCAATACTTTTATTGGACAAACTATATTTTAAACCAAAGACTGTAACAAGAGATGAAGAAGGGCACTATATAATCATGAAGGGGTCTATCCAACAAGAAGATCTAAGAGTTGTAAGTATTTATTTATTTATTTATTTATTTATTATTTTTTAAAATATTTTTTATTTATTTATTTGAGAGAGAGAATGAGATAGAGCATGAGAGGGAGGAGGGTCAGAGGGAGAAGCAGACTCCCTGCCGAGCAGAGAGCCCGATATGGGACTCGATCCCGGGACTCTAGGATCATGACCTGAGCCGAAGGCAGTTGCTTAACCAACTGAGCCACCCAGGTGTCCCCAGTTGTAAATATTTATGCACCCAAATTAGGAGCACTCAAATAAATAGAACAATAGGAAACATAAAGGGACTCATTGATAGCAATACAATAATAGTAGGGGACTTTAACACCCTACTTATATCAACGGACAGATCATCTAAGCAGAAAATCAACATGGAAAAATGGCTTTGAATGACACACTGGATCAGAGCAACTTAACAGATATATTCAGCACATTTCATCCTAAAGCAGCAAAATACACATTCCTATCAAGTGCACCTGGGACATTCTCCAGAATAGATCACATACTAGGTCACAAATCGGGACTCAACAGCTACAAAAAGACTGATGCCATACCAGGCTGCAAGAGTGGTTCAGCATTTTTAAATCAATCATGTGATATATCACATTAATAAAAGAAAGGACAAGAACCATATGATCCTCTCAATTGATGCAGAAAAAGCATTTGACAAAATACAACATCGTTTCTTGATTAAAACTCTCCACAGTGTAGGGAAAGAGGGAACATACCTCAATATCATAAAAGTCATCTATGAGAAGTCCACAGCAAATATTATTCTCAATGGGGAAAAACTGAGAGCTTTCCCCTAAGGTCAGGAACACGGCAGGGATGCCCACTCTCATCACTGTTGTTCAACATAGTACTAGAAGTCCTAGCCTCAGCAATCAGACACCAAAAAGAAATAAAAGGCATTCGAATTGGCTAAGAATTCAAACTCTCACTCTTTGCAGATGACATGACACTTTATTTTTTTAAATTTTTTTTAAGATTTTATTTATATGACAGAGAGAGAGCACAAGCAGGGGAAGTGAGAGGCAGAGGGAGAGGGAGAAACAGGCTCCCCGCTGAGCAAGGAGCCCGACGCGGGTGGGGCTTGATCACAGGACCTCAGGATCATGACCTAGAGCCAAAGGCAGATGCTTAACCAACTGAGCCACCCAGGTGCCCCAGCATGATACTTTACGTGAAAAACCCAAAAGACTCTACCGCAAAACTGCTAGAACTCATAAAGGAATTCAGCAACATGGCAGGATGTCAAATCAATGCACAGAAATCAGTTGCATTTCTATACACTAACAATGAGACAGAAGAAATATAAATTAAAGAATCAATCCCATTTACAATTGCACCAAAAACAATAAAATACCAAGGAATAAACCTAACCAAAGAGGTAAAGGGTCTGTACTCTAAAAACTACAGAACACTTATGAAAGAAATTGAGGAAGACACAAAAAAATGGAAAAATATTCCATGCTCATGGATTGGAAGAATATATATTGTTAAAATGTCTGTGCTACCCAGAGAAATTTACACATTCAATGCAATCCCTGTCAAAATGCCATCAACATTTTTCACAGAGCTGGAACAAATAATCCTAAAATTTGTATGGAACTAGAAAAGACCTCTAATGATAGCCAGAGGAGTGTTGAAAAAGAAAACCAAAGCTGGTGGCATCACAATGCCAGATTTCAAGCTATCTTACAAAGTAGTAATCATTAAGAGAGTATGGCACTGTCACAAAAAACAGACACAGAGATCAACAGAATATAATAGAGAACTCAGAAATGGACCCTCAACTCTATGGTCAACTAATCTTTGACAAAGCAGGAAAGAAGATCCAATGGAAAAAGGACAGTCTCTTCAGTAAGTGGTGCTGGGAAAATTAGACAGCCACATGTAGAAGAATGAAACTGGACCATTTTCTTATACCTTACAAAAAAGATAAACTCAAAATGGATGAAAGACCTAAACATGAAATAGGAATCTTTCAAAATCCTAGAGCAGAACACAGGCAGCAACCTCTTTGACTTCAGCCACAACAATTTCTTGCTAGACATGTCTCCAAAGGCAAGGGAAACAAAAGCAAAAATGAACTATTGGGACTTCATCAAGATAAAAAACTTCTGCACAGCAAAAGAAACAATCAACAAAACTAAAAGGCAACCTATGGAATGGGAGAAGATATTTGCAAATGACATATCCGATAAAGGGCTAGTGTACTGCACCATATCTTGATAAAATAAACCATCCAATTGGTAGCAAGTGGATTCATGGAAGAACAATGATTCTTCTTGATGCATTTTAACTTTGGCCTTCCTTCAGAGCCTCATATAGCAACCATAGTGAGGTTAGAGAGTATTTGATTCACCCAAACAGGATACTTCTATTAGGGGCATACTTTTCAGCAAAGGAGGTGATACAGTGTGAACATGATGATGAGATTCAGTGCTCTTATTACATATAACAATAATGAGAAAACACAGACCTGATAATAATAGAACAGCATGTGAGTGACAGCTCAGAGATAATAGCCTGTAGCATACCCTGAGTCTGTGGGGAACCATACCATCAGGATTCAGGAAGACATAATATCAATGATCATTTAGTACTTTGTCCCAATAGGCAGAATGTGTGAGTCCAGAAGTCAAAATACAGGAGTGTTTCTACTTAACCATATTTCCGGTGATCTACTTTCGAAACTTGGGAATCATTCCCCACAATTCCATACTCTGTGCATATAGAGGTTCTTATTTCCATAGAGATATTACTTCTACCAGGGAAAAGAAGCAAGGGACCAGTTATCAAGGAAAGGAGTAATTTCCCTCTCTAGAGGAGGTAGAGTAGCTATTACACAATGAGGGCAGGGAAGGAGACTTTGACACCACATGACACTCTATGGAAATTCTTGGGACACTCTTGCCTTATTTTGATTGTAAATTGCCATGTACAGTACCACTGGCTTGAGAAGTTCCTGGTGGTTAGAGACTCACATCCCTCAAATCATTCTACCAGGTGAGCCACTGAGACCAGTGGAGGTGATACCTGAGAATGATGGAAACTTAGCTAGAATGGGGATAAGAAGAGGGAAATAATAAATATCAGTTGCTGTTCTAAGACCAGCAGCTAAGCAACAATTATAAGGTATCTCAAAAGCCTTTCTTGTGTTAGTTTCCACTAGAAAAGAAACTCAACAACCCTTAAAGAACTATTTCCAGCTGAAAAAAAATTTGATACAAAAATGTGGATCTGAGTGAGAAAGACAGTGAATGGTGTGATGTGCTGCCCTGACCCACCCACATTACTTTGAGACTGAGGCACCCATTCCCTGACTGTCCAGGGCAATGGCTACAGATGGCTTATCTGTGAGTCTGTCACTGAGGACTTCCTTCAGCCAAAGGGAACTATCCTAATGAACATTTTTCACTAGTTGACTCAGGAGGGGAGACATAGGGCCTATCTCAATTGAGGCATCTCTGAAATACCATTTCAGGTTTTTTTTTGAAATTGCCTTATGGTTCAGATCCCCCCGCCCTTTTCCCAATTGTGTTTGTCTTGCTCCCTCATAGGTGTTGGGCCCAGGAGTGGTCCCACTTGCAAAGCTCAGAATTTCACAACCAGAGTCCCAGGGAAACTTACCTTTGACATTGTGAGCAGTGCAGCCACATAGCTTAATCCATAGTGGAAGGTTGGAGCTAAGGAAATAATAATTAGTACCAAGTAAACAGATGATAGGCAATCTGGAGAAATAAGAATATATTTGAGACAGAATAAATCTAGAAGGTAGAAACATCAGCATTTGAAATTTACCTGGGAGTGTGGGAGAGATGGTCAGTCACCTCTGATTTTGGGAGTCCGTTCAGAAACTGTGTGAACTAGAAAGAGAGCAGAGTTTGGAGAGAGAAGGGGATATTTGGTTTGGGATATAATTTTAGTTGTTTTGAAACCTCTCAGAAGAGTCTGTGGTATGTAGATACAGACTGAAATTGTGGGATTAAAAGGGATTATTTCAGGGACCTTTTATTGCAAAAACAGAAGGCAGTAGGTCCAAACCAGAGGAACACAGACCTTGAGAGATGACCAGAGGAATGAGGGAAGTTCTTAAAGATAGTCCATTGAGCTGAGGCAGAGGAGGAGAGAAAAATAATCACTCCATTTTTGATTGATGAAATGTCATCTTTCTGTTTGTAGTTTTTCTTTATCACTTAAAAAACAAAAAGATTTTAATCAAGTTTGTTGTTTTGCCTGCTAGCTAGAGTACTAAATGAAAATGCTTTATCAAAATAATTTCATGGTGAGTATTTATCCCATATTTTCTCATATACTTAGAAAACATGTTTTTATGAACTCAATATATCTTAATATAAAGTTAACTAGAGAATATTCAAAACAATTAAAATAAAAGGAAAATTTGCTGGAACATTTTTTTGTTTCTAAATACTCTTGAATCTTCGTCCTGTTAACCAAGGATCCGGCTATGATACCAGCTATTATATTTTCTTGGCACTATTAAGGATATTTGGACAATCTTAGATTTATGTTGTCACTCTTGATTGTATCCAAATGTTTCAACTGGTTGGAACAATGTCTGTCTGGAACCTATGAATGTGACCTTATTTGAAAGTAGGGTCTTTACTGATGTAATCAAGTTAAGATGCAGTCATACTGGATTAGGATGGACCCTAAATCCAATGTGACTGGTACCCTCCTAAGAGGGCAATTCAGACACAGACACACACACACGATGGCCAGGTGAAGATGGAGGAAGACAATCTAAGGAACATTAAGGATTGCCAGCAACCACCAGAAGCTAGGAAGAATCAAGGAAGGATTCTTTCCTAAAGTCTTCCGGTGGGCCATCGCCCTGACAATAACTTGATTCCATACTTCTAGCCTCCGGACTGTGAGGAATACATTTTCTCTTGTTTTTTTTTTTTTTTTTTTTTAAAGATTTTATTTATTTATTTGACAGAGACAGAGACAGCGAGAGCAAGAACACAAGCAGGGGGAGCGGGAGAGGGAGAAGCAGGCCTCCCACCGAGCAGGGAGCCCGATGTGGGACTCGATCCCAGGACCCTGGGATCATGACCTGAGCCGAAGGCAGTCGCTTAACCAACTGAGCCACCCAGGCGCCCACATTTTCTCTTGTTTTAAGTCACCCAGTTTGTGGTGATTTGTTACCACAGCCCTAGGAAACAAATATAGTCTTTATACAAAGGAGAATTTGAAAATGCCCATGTTTTTGTTTTTCCGATATAATTTTGCATTTCTCTGTCCTCAACTTCTTCTGGGTTTAAAATGAGAAATAGAATTGTTTAGAGTTTTTGGGGGGTTTTGTTTTTAATATAACCTATAACTAAACTTATTTTTTCTTTCAAAGTTGCTAAAGCCATTACCTGTACAATTGACCTGATTACCATATTCTTTGATCTCTCAGGTGATCACTCACTTTCCTTGCCTCTTAATTATCCCTTGTATAATCCCTTTAATTTCATTATGGAAATGTGATAGAATTATGATATAAATATTTTTCCTAACTTAGGAAACACATAAGCCCCTAGAATGAATCATTTAAGTAATAGAATAGTTTTAAAAATTTAAGGTATCTATTCCCCCCCACCCCAGGCCTGATGAAAACATCTTTCTAATAGTTCCTGTACTTATGAAAAGACAGTAAGTGGTCATAGCCAGGACCACTATAATTTGCAGAATAGAATGCCATTCCACAGTTGAAGCTTCTCTGAGAAGCTTGTAGGCTACCAGTTCCTCACTCCAGTAAAGTAGGACACAGCTCTCTTTTCCATAGATTCTCTGGAACCTATCTCAATATTTCTATCACTTCCTTCCCTTGATTTTAATCCACAAGCAGGGATCCAAGATATGCATATGAACTCTTATCCTCCCCTCTGTCATCATTTCTACATCCTTCTGGACAGGATAGCCCTAACACCAGGGGTATCTTCATGACTTGGCATGATTCAGCCATTACAAATTATGGGTGCCACCAGGGTGCTTTGGATTCTTTGCGTCTGGCAACCAGCAGGCAAGAAGAGGAGTCAACATAATGGGTGTGCTATTTGACACTGACCAGCAGGCTTAGGTAGGGCTACTTCCACATAACAGAGATTTGAGGACACCTTGCAAACCTCCCGACTACTCTTTGCCCTGTTGTAACTGCAAATGGACATGTTCAGTCACCCTGGACTGAGAAGGGTATGACTAACCTTCTGGAATGAAGGCTTGTATCACACTACCAAATAAGCTGCCAAGACCTGCTTTGGTGATGGCTGAGCCTGGAGGAAATTGAGAATCTATAGTGAAGTGGGAGAGGATGAGCACCCGTTGTGGCCCTGAGATTGAATGCAGTGGTGGGAGCTGTAGTTCATCACACTCATCTCCTGCATAGGAGTTTTCCTTCAGAGAGAAAAGCCCGTAGGAGTTGTGCAAGACCTACTACTTGGACTTGTGTGAAGTGGATTTGTGCACACAAAGGGGAACTGTGGTGGTTCTGAGAACTGCTTCATTTGATAATTGAACAAAGGTCCCAGCTTCTGTGCTCCAAAATCTACTACCAAGCTTCCTCGTGCAGCTCCCAGGCAGTGACAGAGAGCAGAAGGGATATTGAGGCAGGTGCATTCCTGGGAAACTGGGAATCTTTTAACAGCCCACTCAAAACTCAAGGGTTCCCTGGAGACTTTCCTAAACCTCCCCTAGACTGCAAAGCAGCCCATGATACGTCCACCCAACCAATTCCCTCAGAATTGAATCATGGTCCAACAACCCTCTCAAACCCTTTAACTTCATCCCTACTTCCTTTCACACTGGTATTTCCTCTTTTAAAGTCTATGTGATTCATTCTGTCTTGGCATCTGCCCCGTGGAGAACAGGCAGACAGCAAATCAGGTATTTCCAGGATCTGGCTTCTGCGTGACTCTTTTTGAACATTGTCCTCTCCGGCCTTATTTAGGATTAGATTTCTCTAGGTCTCTTATCCTGTACATATTATCTTGTACATTATTAGAATACTTTCTGTTGGTATGAGTTTGGGGTCCCAAGAATTGCTTTAGAGGTTTAAGTGTTATCGATTTGGGATTTCTTTTGACTCTTGGTTTCCTTAAATATTTAAGGAATTTATTAAATATTTGCAAAACACTTGTTTTTGATCATGTTTCTAGATATATCTGTGAAAGGGTGATTTTTTTTTTAAATCTCTCATAGGATGGTATTTTAAAA
Organism: Neomonachus schauinslandi; assembly: GCF_002201575.2. Classification (NCBI taxonomy): domain Eukaryota; kingdom Metazoa; phylum Chordata; class Mammalia; order Carnivora; family Phocidae; genus Neomonachus; species Neomonachus schauinslandi. The sequence continues at coordinate 20,831,718 of NC_058405.1, read as the reverse complement.
ATTTAGTGTTGGGCGCCTGGGTGGCTCAGCTGGTTAAGCGACTGCCTTCAGCTCAGGTCATGATCCTGGAGTCCCGGGATCGAGTCCCACATCAGGCTCCCTGCTCAGCGGGGGGTCTGCTTCTCCCTCTGACCCTCCCCCCCCAATGCTCTCTCTATCTCATTCTCTCTCTCAAATAAATAAATAATAATAATAAAAAATTTAGTATAAAGTGAATTACTAGAAAAAATGAAATTAAAAAAATGTATTGGATTTTGAAGCAATATCAAAATGTTATGACAGTTTCTAAACACTCACTCTCAATCTATAAGCAAACCCATAATAAACACTTCAGGAATTCACACCAGTCTGTGAACCAGTTACAGAAACAATCCTTTAGATCAATTTCATGGGATGGAAGTTACTCAGAGAAGTATTGTAGAATGTGTTTTTGATCTATAGAATTCCTGTTTCTTCAGCTTTATCCATGTTTTCATGCTGATCTTGAGTTAAAGTTTTCTGAATTGAGGTATTTGAAATTATGCCCTTGACAGGGGGGGCAACTGGATGAGAATGCCTCTCTGGAGCATTAATACAATGAGTGTGTTTGGCTTGTGTATGTGTGTGTGCACGTGCGTGCATGCATGTGTAAAGAGGGAAACCAGGGCAGAAGCCAAGATGATCAAACTTGATTTTTCCATCGATAACATTTTCTCCTTTTCTCACTTCCCTCTATGTGCTTGTTTCCCCATTATTGGGTTAGAAAATTTCTTTTGTTTTACATTATATAGAATGCCAGATAATCAAATTTACATTTTCTATTGTAGTCTGGGAAACAGACTTTCTAAGAAAAACCAGGCTTCCTCTATTTTCTGTCTCCAAGTGTCCCTTACATGTAGTGACATACGGAATGCCCCAAGAAATACCTAATGCATTATAATATATATATTTAGTGATTAGTTATTGCCAAGTCTCCTACTGCTATGCCATTAGTAAATGGGAAACAAACACCAGGCCATAGTTTAATCAGCCGTTTCTCAACAACATAACAAGTATTGACATCTGAACTTAGCATGGTGAGGTCCTCACCACCTTCTGCTCTATCTCCTCCATTCAGTCTGACCAAGATGACTTTAATGTTCCCCTCAGTCTTAGTTCTTTAGACTGCTATTACTAAAGTACCATAGACTGGGAGGCTTATAAATGACAGAAATTTACTTCTCACAATAAATTGAAGTCTGGGAAGTCCAAGATCAGGGTGCTGGCACATTTGGTGTGTGGCACAATCCTGCTTCCTGGCTCCTTGACAGTCCTCTTTTGGCTGTAACCTCACATGGCCGAAACAGGCAAAGTAGTTTTCTGTGGTCTCTTTTATAAGGGCCCTAATCTCATTCATGAGGACTCCACCCTCCCAAAGGTACACCTCCTAACGCCATTACAATGGGAATTAGGTTTCAAAATATGAGTCTTGAGGGACACAAGCATTCATTCTATGCACTTGATTAAATTTAAGTCAGGTTTCTTTCTGACACTAGATCCATGACCTCTCTTAGAGCATTTACTTTAGAAAGCATGTAAACGTTTTCTATGCCCTTTGAGATACAAATCTTTTTTAAAGGTTCTGTTCAGTTTTCCAACCCAAGGATGTCTTTCTCAGGGACTGGGAGCCAACCTTTTGGAATGTAATCATCAAGGAAGATACTGCACCTTTCTCCCATTTTCTGTGGTAGGATAGGAGGTTAACTTCAGCAAGAGCCTTGCTCCATGTTGTAAAACTACCTCCTATCATGAAGGTCCATTTTATTTTTTTATTTTTCTTTGAGTAAAGCAGATTAGGAAACACAGATGGTCTATGATGTCCCCACCTCAGCTCTTAAAACTCTCCAACTCTTTATTTCAGCGAAGTTGAGTTCAGACTGAATTCTGGCCTCAATCTCTTACTGCAAAAGCCTTGAATAATGTCTCCCTTGCCTGTTTAACTTTATACACTGCACTTTTGTTTTGACAAATTCATTCCATTTTATGTTGATTATAGTACCATTTCTTCTTGGTCCCAAATTCTTTATCATTCAGAAAACTTTCCTCTGCAACAAAGTAATAGTGAAATCACAGTGGCCCAAACAGTGGGGAAATATATTCTCACTTATCATAAAGTCCAGAAGAGGAGTGGTATTCAGTTTGATCCAGCAACTTAATGGTGTAATCAAGGTGCACAGGTGTTTCTGAGTCTCAGTATGCTTTCTACAATGTTGGATCAGTGCTGAAATTCTTTAATCTCCTGGTTGTAGGATGGCTGCCGATAACAAATGAGGCTAAATGCTTCCAATTTTTAAGAGAGAGAGAGAGAGATACAGAAATATATATATCAATTTCCACATATATGACTTGGAAGTTGGGAACAATTATCATCAAGACTTGCAGCAACTTTTTGATTAGACCTTTTTGATTAGACTTTTGCTTACATTTGGCCAAATTTCTATCATGTTCATAAACCAAATACTGACAGCCACATTAACACTATGTGAAGAGGATAGGGTAAAATAGCTGCTAGCTTTCAATAATAATGTCCACTACAAAATGCTATCCCTAGATTTTTTGAATTTTAAACTTTTGTTTAAATTTTTTTTTAAAGATTTTATTTATTTATTTGTGAGAGAGAATGAGAGACAGAGAGCACGAGAGGGAGGAGGGTCAGAGGGAGAAGCAGACTCCCCGCTGAGCAGGGAGCCCGATGCGGGACTCGATCCCGGGTCTCCAGGATCATGACCTGAGCCGAAGGCAGTTGCTTAACCAACTGAGCCACCCAGGTGCCCTAAACTTTTGTTTAATTCCATTTTTAAATTTAAGTAAATTGAAGTATAAAATTATGATTTTTTGAAACCAAAAACTATACAATGTTTTAAAATACCAATATTTTTCTCTGCTGTTCACATACTTCTTTCTGAAACACAATGGTCTGAATAATAATACTTTCTAACATGTTGATACTTTTCTTTTAGTTGAATTTCTTCACTTTTATTATTTTGCTGGAAATATTGATTTTGTGTTATATTTTCTGTGCTTTTAACATAATTGAATAACTGCATAATAAGTTTTTTCTTGGTATAATATGAATGCTTCCCATCATTCTTCTTCAAGCATGAAATTAATTGAAATGATTGTCATCATCATGGTTGTTGATGTCATTGCAAGAAGAGTAAGATGGATATTTAACTTTGAATTCAGTGTTGTAAGTCAACAAATATGGAGAGAAAAAAAATCGAGGACACACAAGAGAATCTTAACAGGATACTTGTAATCGCATCCAACTGAAAATACATGTGTTCAAGTTGGGATATTAAAGTTAGATTAAAAGTTAGTTTGTATTGTGAATAATTCTTTGTTACCTTAGAGCAAATGGCATGCAATACGCTTGATTGTTATTTTGCATTTTATTTTTGTTCCTTGTTGTCATTGGATAATTGTCTGTGACTTGAGCTTCAGAGAAAATACACTTTCAAAATTAGTAGTTGTGTAATTTCTTCTATAACATCAAGTCATGGTGATTCCAAAGAGGCAATATAAGAATGATTCATGTGAACACATAGTTTATATCATGTGTTAAAATGCCATGATACTACTCTTTTATTCTTTTAAATTTGGAAGAAAATTTTTTCAGTTTTTTGTTTAAATTCTAGTTAGTTAACATATATGGTAAAATTAGTTTCAGGTATAGAATCTAGTGATTCATCACTTATGTATAACACCCAGTGCTCATCACAAATGCCCTCCTTAATACCCATCACCCATGTAGCCCATCCCTCACCCACCTCCCTCCATCAACCAACCTTCAGTTTGTTCTCTATCTTAAGAGTCTCTTATGGTTTTCTTCCCTGTCTCTCTCTTTATTTTCCCCCTTCCCCTATGTTCATCTGTTTTGTCTCTTAAATTCCACATATGAGTGAAATCATATGGTATTTGTCTTTCTCTGATTGACTTGTTTCACTTAGCATAATATACTCTAGCTCCATCCATGTTGTTGCAAATGGCAAGATTTCATTCTTTTTTTATGTCTGAGTAATATTCCATTGTATATATATGCCACATCTTCTTTATCCATCAGTCAGTTGATAGACATTTGAGCTCTTTCCATAATTTGGCTATTGTTGATAATGCTATTGTAAACATCAGGGTGCATATGCCCCTTCAAATCAGTATTTTGTATCCATTGCGTAAATGCCTAGTAAGGTAATTGCTGGATGATAGGGCAGTTCTATTTTTTTTTTTTTTGGTAGTTCTATTTTTAACTTTTTGAGGAACCTCCATACTGTTTTCCATAGGGGTGACACCAGTTTGCATTCCCACCAACAGTGCACAAGTGTTCCCCTTTCTCCACATCCTTGCCAATATCAGTTGTTTCCTGTGTTGTTAATTTTAGCCATTGTGACATGTATGAGATGGTCTCTCATTGTGGTTTTGATTTGTATTTCCCATATGGCATTACTAAACACAGACAGATTTTCTCTTCTCTAAATCTGTTCTCTTAAAATTTCTCAACCAACCATCTCAGGAATTTTTAACTATTAGAAACATTTGATCTGTTATAAGCATTACTGATCTCTGAGAAGTTACTAGTGACTGAATTCCCCTGCTAATTTGTAGGTTAGATTCCAGTGGGTAGAAAAGAAATCTATAGTTGAAATAGGTGAAAGATAATGTAGGTGGTGTTCATTCAGTCTTATCAAATTGGAACTATGACAATTTAGTAAATATTTCCAATGGCAAACATGTAAAAAATATCCAAGACATATTAGAATGTATTATTAAATATATCTGTTTTTTACTTAGAAGGTATTTTAATTAGCCTTCCTAGTTTGATAATCTTCCTAGCATGATAATCGTTACTGATTAGTTAGATATAATAAAAGGCAAGCATTTTTTAGCATATGTATTTCAATGAATCTGACAAATTTAAACACTATAGTTGAAATATGGAGTATTCCTACCAATCACAAAAATTCACACATGGTTCTTTATCACCAATCCCCCTGGATCTTTGACTCCACACAACCATTAATTTGCTTTACATTATTATTGACTGATTTGCATCTTCTTGCTTTCCATATAAAGAAAATCATGCAGAATATATTTCCTTTGTGTCTACCTTCTTTTGCTAAGCATAATTATTTTGAGATTCATTGATGTTGTGGCATGTGTCAATATCCAGTCATTTTTGTGACTGAAGAGTATCCCAATTAATGGATATGCTGCACTTATGCATTCATCTGCTGATAGGCTTTAGAATTATTTTCACATTTTTATTGTTATAAATGAAGTTGTTATGAGCGTTGGTGTGCAAGTTTTTTGTGGATTTGTATTTTCATGTAGCTTAGATAATTACCTAGAAATAGATTTATTTTTATAAGAAAGTGCAAAACAGTTTTTCAAAGTGGTGGTTCCCATCCTTTAATTTTTACCTTTGTATATATATATATCTATGTGAAAACTATCATTCATCTATCTATCTATCTATCTATCTATCTATCTATCTATCTATCTATGAAAACTCTACACAGTAAGGTTCACAGTTGGAATCATATAGAAATACAAATAAACATTTTTACACAAATATTTACCCATAAATATTATACTTTACATAATAATTGATAATCACTTTTCCCCTAACAATTTATGCAGTGTTTTTCTATTCCTCTGTAATAAAATATTTTGCAAGATTATTCTTATGAATTTTAAGGGATTAACATGAATTTATGTTGAATTTTAATGGGTTAACATAATTTATATAATCAATAGCTTTTTACATTGATTCTTTTTTTATTATAAGAAAGCCACAGTATTTTTACACTTAATCTGATGTACAGTTCTAACTAGTTCCTCCAAATTAACTTTTAAATGTAACATAAGCCAAATAAAATAAATAGTTCTTAAAAGTTTTATACAGATTTCTAACTACTTCTAGCTACTTCTGTAGCTGCAGGCTCCATTCCATTTGCACAGGTGGTTGATGCAATAGCATATGAAATTGCTGTCTCACCGACACACTTGACTACAGTTTGAAAAGAAACTATATTCTTAAAACCCTACAAAAGATTTCTTTTACTTTACATTCACTTAGCTAAATAAGAACCTAGAATTTTTTAAGAACATTTTTAATATTTTTTGTATGACTTCATATTTTTCCTTCAACCTTATTTTCTTATGTAGGCTATTTATTTATCTTTGAACATTTGAATTAAAGTTAATCTCATAAAATAAAATTTTCTCCCATATATGTGCTGAATATTTTTTTTATTTTTTATTTTTTTAATTTTATTACGTTATGTTAATCACCATACATTACATCATTAGTTTTTTTTTTTTTAAAGATTTTATTTATTTATTTGAGAGAGAGAGAATGAAAGAGAGCATATGAGAGGGGGGAGGGTCAGAGGGAGAAGCAGATTCCCTGCCGAGCAGGGAGCCCGATGCGGGACTCGATCCCGGGACTCCAGGATCATGACCTGAGCCGAAGGCAGTCGCTTAACCAACTGAGCCACCCAGGCACCCTACATCATTAGTTTTTGATGTAGTGTTCCATGATTCACTGTTTGTGTATAACACCCAGTGCTCCATTCAATATGTGCCCTCTTTAATACCCATCACCAGGCTAACCCATGCCCCCACACCCCTCCCCTCTAGAACCCTCAGTTTGTGTCTGAGTTCATAGTCTCTCATGGTTCGTCTCCCCCTCCGAATTCCGCCCCCTTCATTTTTCCCTTCCTGCTATCTTCTTCTTTTTTTTTTTTTTAACATATGGTGTATTATTTGTTTCAGAGGTACAGGTCTGTGATTCAACAGTCCTACACAATTCACAGCGCTCACCATAGCACGTACCCTCCCCGATGTCTATCACCCAGCCACCCCATCCCTCCCACCCCCCACCACTCCAGTCTTGAATATTTTTATCTAATTTAACTTTTTCCTTCAGTTTTTTTAATATATGGAAATTTAAATGTCTTAATTTATTAATTTTATAAATTATATCATTTAACTTTTCACATTTAAATATCTATATTTTTACATTTATTCATGTATAATATTTAATAAACAAATTGTTCCATCATCTTTATTCAAATAATATGTCTATATTACTTTGTAATAGAACACTATATTTATAATAAAAAACTTTGCATACTCTGCGTAGGGTATTTTAGTGTATTCTACTGAGCCATTTATTTTATTTTATTTTATTTTTCAAAGATTTTATTAAGCAATCCCTACACCCCATGTGGGGCTCAAACCCATGACCCTAAGATCCAGAGTTGCACACCCTTCTAACTGAGAAGCCAGGTGCTCCCCATTTATTTTTATTTTGGAACTGTACTATTTACAGTGTATTTTTATTTTTTATTTTTATATATTTTGTATTTTTATTTTTGGAAGTACATGTTTTCTTAACATATGTATTATTACTGTATGTATTATTTAATGTATGCTAATCTATTTTTTTATGAGTCAAAGATTTCATTAACTAATCAAGGAAATGTTGGGGCGCCTGGGTGGCTCAGTCGTTAAGCGTCTGCCTTCGGCTCAGGTCATGATCCCAGAGTCCTGGGATCGAGCCCCACATCGAGCTCCCTGCTCAGCGGGAAGCCTGCTTCTCCTTCTCCCACTCCCCCTGCTTGTGTTCCCTCTCTGTGTCTCTCTCTGTCAAATAAATAAATAAAATCTTTAAAAAAAAAAAAACTAATCAAGGAAATGTTAAAACCAGTTTTAAGTGTGTTTAAGGTATTATTTATTGACTATTTAATAAAGGAGCTTTACGAAAAGAATGTCAGATTAGTTTTAAAACTGGTTAAAAAACAGAACAATAAATGATGACTTTTGGAATTTTCTTTCTCACTGGACAGAAATCATTGATAAATATATACACGTTAACTTCTGCTTCTACAGAGCTGTAAGATAAGCTGTAAGAGAGCTCAGTACACAGTAAATCAATTAAGGTTGCAAGCCCAGTATAACATTGAAGAGAAAAACAGCAATCGCTTCGGTTTGCTCCCGGGTTCTGCTAATTACTCTCACAGTCTAACCCTGTGTGATCACAAATAAGCTCCAGAAATTATTCATGATCACAAAGGGCTGTCCTCATTAGATTTGGCCTATTTATTTCCATAAGCACAGCAAAAGTATTGATCACTGTTATTAAAAGATAAACTGAGGCGTATTAAAAACTTTAAGAGTTTGAGCAAAATCTAGTCACATCAGGCAATGCTCAGCCAGACGTGGCTAGGAACCGTCCACCCACAGGAGCGGGGGAAAAGATCTTTACGGAGAAGAGGCTGAAGCAAAGCAAGCTAATTACTTAGTGGGCTACAGCTCAAGTGAGGCCTTATTTGAGAAAGCGTCACTGGCTCTTTGTGTTTTGTTGTCCTCAGGTTTCTGTTTCTTGACCTTGCAGCATTACAGGCGTAGGTTTTGGTTTATTTAGTTAGACTAATACCTTAAAGCCACCTCAGTCCAATGGCCTCTTTACTTAATTTAACACTATATATAAGTTATTTGGAAAATACACTATTGAGCAAACTGAGGCTTTCTTTTTTTCAGTGTTCACATGGAATCTTAGATTGGATTTTTTAAAGTTTATGTGATCACCGCCTCTATTCTGACACTAGAAAAATAAGCCCAAGACATCAGATTTTAGGTCCTGTAAGTGTGGCTAAATTCCTCTGTGACTGAGGTTTCAAAAATCCGCTAAAGTTTCTGGCCAGTCAGTGGTTTTACCAGTGAGATTGAATCCCTAGATGCCAGACACTGAGCCAGTTTTCTTGAGAAGGCTTTGTGTAGAGCACTGAATCCACATATAAAGTCAATTTGTGTTCCTTAATAGTGTCCTTGTCAGAACTTGTTAAGTGAAAATGATTTGCAGATATGACACTTCAGGTAGAAAAAAAAAAGATTTACTCTAGAAGGTGGGAAAAGACATGCATGACTTAAGCAGACGATGAAGGATATACTTTTCCAGAAACATAGTTTATTAGCTATCTCGGGTGAATCGCTTTGGCTACGTGGGGGTGATGTACAAAACTGTTAAAGTAGAATTTTCAAAAGGGGTAAATTATGATTGTAATGCAAATACAACATGAATGCCTTTCAAATATTGTATTAATATTCTTAAAATCCTTGCTTTATCCCTGCAACTTCTTTGAATGTCCTCAATATGGTGTTTCTTCTTCTTCAACAGGAATTTCAACTACTCCCCATAAAAAGGGGGAAAAAGAGGGCACCTGGGTGGCTCAGTTGGTTAAGCGACTGTCTTCGGCTCAGGTCATGATCCTGGAGGCCCGGGATCGAGTCCCGCATCGGACTCCCTGCTCAGCAGGGAGTCTGCTTCTCCGGGGCGTCTGGGTGGCTCAGATGGTTAAGCCTCTGCCTTCGGCTCAGGTCATGATCCCAGGGTCCTGGGATCAAGTCCCACATCGGGCTCCTGACTCAGCGGGGAGTCTGCTTCTTCCTCTCCCTCTGCCTCTCCCACTGCTCATGCTCTCTCTTTCTCTCTGTATCTCTGTGTCTCAAATGAATAAATAAAATCTTGAAAAAAAAAAGAAAAAAAAAAGAAAGGGGGAGAAAGATCTTTTTAGTTCCTTTCTCTTGCAAAAGTGACTTTCTCAGATACTGACCAGGTGCTAAAGGACAGTCTACCATCTCCGTTTCTAGACTAAAAGGGAAGGTGGGCTGCTCTGGCCCATTGTTTATGCTGTAATGCCACTCAGTTTCCCACGCTACACGTAGAGCTTTATTGATTTCCACAACAGTTATTTTTAAAAAGCACTGCGTATTGCAAAAGTGAGGGTTAATCCTATTTTTTTTAATTTTTAATGTATTTATTATTATTTTTTCTGGAGATAATCTGTTCTAGCTCTGTGCACACACACACACACACACACAAGCATATGCCTCCTGTTATTAAGAATTTTGATGCTATTTCTAAAAACATAATAGCACTAGCATTACTTTGTTAAAGTGCATTTGACTCCATCTACAACCGGGCTTCCATTAAATCTGTCCCCACTTCCACAGTGAATAATTCTGTCTCACTCATACAGTGTAGGTGATACCAGCTCTAGTTAAATTTTTTTCTGATACCTCAAACTGGTCCCTGGGCAACCACTGTTAAGCCAATTTAGAGGAAAATAACATTTCTGCCATAAGAGGGGTGTTATAAAATGTTTCAACTCTCCTTAAGTTTACAGTTAGTGTGTTGAACATTCTGTATGATAAGGAGAAAAATCTCACAGGACTTTGTGGATAGAAATAACAAGACGTGAAAATTCTCTGCCAAATAGTCCATGTCCTGCATCATTTTTCAACAAATTATCCTTCGAGGTTTCATTTTAGGTTGCCTTCTTCCCGTTAGTTTCATTCTTCATCCTCAGAGGAAAAAAAAATGGAGAGAGAGTGTTCTCTAAGGATTCATATACTCTTAGCGTATCTCCTGAACATAGGAGCGGAAAAAAATAATAATAAGTCCAGGACTTCATTTGAATAAGAATGATTTATCTACTAAGTGCTGAAGGACATGAATACATTATGGATATCTCTTTGCATTTGACTTTTATTTCTTTCTTAGCAAGTAGATGGTTTCAGAGAATACTTAAAAACAATTCTAAAATAGTATGATGAGGCATTTATTTCTCTCAGTGACATAGACTTTATATGAATTATACTGAGCTATATGTGGGATTTTAGACTACTGTATAATTTAAAATTTATCCTAATAGTGTGATTATTTTATATTTCCAAAGTTCAGTGTATGGCTCCATAAACTTTCATGTGTTAATATACTTCAATATTTATGACTGATAACTTTTTTCCTATTGAATTGATACTATAATTGTGAAGTAAACATAGAGATTCGGGAATTAATTTTTTGAAGATAAGCCTTCCTTAGTTTATAAAACTACATATAATTAACTAGAGAAATTAAATCTGACATACGACTTTGAAAACTGGTTTTATGCTTGTAAAATTTTACATTGTTTTTTGTTTACTTGCAGAAATTGCTTTGTTTATGCTATGTTTGTTTTTTTGTATTTTAAGTAACCAAATAATTCTCACATATATGTGATACGAAGATTATTTTAGGTTCTTTATCGAGGAATGCAACATTTAACATAACATGGTATAACTGCCTTATCTTTTAATGGATTTAATATTTTAAGTGCTTTAGAAATTCCTGGGACTGAGGCATGAGCAGCTTAATATCATCCCATTTATAGAGAGGTAAATCACTCTAAATTCTTTAGGATAAAATACTATAATAATTAGAGAATAGTAAAGAGACAGGGTTCCTGTTTCCTCTAATCTAGGGTCCTTGTTGAATGATTTAACAGCAGCAGACACTCGCCGTACCCTTTTTATATTCCTGATTCTTAGCTTAGTCTTTGCCATATAGAAATCACACCATTTATGATGTGATAGGTTTTAAGAAACCAGCTTATTATATTCTGAGTTTTAAAACTAAAGGACTGTAAGTTTATGTATCAGTGGTGTTACTTATGATTCTGTCAAATAATAAGGAAAATGTGATCCATGTCTAAAGACTCTAGACAGATGAATGTATGATAATCAGTAAACTGACACGTTGAAAGTTGAATCAAAGTTTTTAAAATGAATAAAATTTTTGCCCTGTCGTATAGTCTGAGGGATCCAGAAAATTCCCCTTGGATGCAGTTGTAGCTGCAGATTCACATATTTACCCTATATTCAGGTATATTTATTTGGCTTATGCTCCGTGAAGGTAGGAGCCATGTGTATTTTTTTTTAAAGATTTTATTTATTTATTTGACAGAGACACAGCGAGAGAAGGAACACAAGCAAGAGGATTAAGAGAGGGAGAAGCAGCCTTCCCACTGAGCAGGGAGCCCAATGCGGGGCTCGATCCCAGGACCCTGAGATCATGACCTGAGCCGAAGGGAGATGCTAAAAGACCGAGCCATGCAGGCGCCCCACCATGTGTATTTTTGCTCACCACTGTTAGTTGCCTGTGCCATGAATTTTTCATTTTTCCTCCCATATCTCTGCAATTCTAATACAAGATGTATTACATTTGAATTTATAAAATATCTTACTTGTTTCTTACATCAGACAGAATGCGATTATTTGAAGCAAAGCTCATTTTTCTGAATTTATCTATGTTTTTATAGTGCCTAATCTTGGGTCTCAGGTCAGTTAGGAAATATTCAATGGATAATTGGCTATGTCTGCAACCCTCTAAAATCTACACATCTAGGCACCATTGGTAGTTGGCTCTCTGTTAGCTATCCTAGTTGGAGAATCACAGGTCAGATTCTAGGATCATGGAGCAAATCCAGTTTTGTGCAGAAAACTATTCCTTTTTTGAGAAAAAATTAAATTAAATAAAATTTAATTTAATTTAATTTAAATTAAATAGTAGATTGTGTGACTTGCTACTTGGCCCTGGTAGGGATTAAACCCCTAGCATCCCCCAGTCAAACTGTGAATTGAATTATCAATCATAAAGTAGGGCTTCACAAAATTATAAAGTTGAGCTTGTGTACTGTATTCCACCATCATTTAGAAGTACTATATGCAAGATTTGGCTCAAACAGATCACAAACTCTTGAGTAAGTTAAGTGAATATGTGGCTCAGAATCCCAAGACATGCACTTTAACAATTTTGCTCCATCTGCTTCCATCCACATCTACTGTCTCACTGAAAGTACATATATACATGTACTATATATATATATATATATATATATATATATATATATATATATATATTTAGCTGAATTTTCAGATGGTTATTTGCAATATCTTTCCACCAACCACATGTATATTGTTGAAGCATTGTAGTCCCCTCATAGGAGTTCCATCCAAAGACAATAGGAAGGAAAATCTTCCTAGTAGGCAAAAGGCCAAGGAGCATATTTGGTTGTGGGGAGGTAGCCAGAGGACTAGGTTGATTCTGATTCATGACCAGTTTGGTAGGATAGAAACAAAGAGTTTGATAAGATAATCACAAAGAACAAAATTGGAAGATTGTTTAAAGGGAGTTGATAAAGAGAACTATAGATGGACTTTATTAATGGCATGAAATATAAGGATATTTGTATCTAATGTGAGTGCTCACTGCAGGCATTCATTACAGAGTATGATCTAGATAATATGTTAGTGACTCCCAACTGTAGCTGCTGTTCAAGCTGTGATCTCTTTATTAGAACAAAGTAACAGAGCAAAGCATTTAAGATTAAGCTACTGATGTGGGGATCTGGTAAATACTCCACCCCTACGTTTTTCCCTACATATCAATTAGTAAGGATGGCTAGTAGTAGGTACTTTCCACTTGCCAGAACAGCTGTCCACCTCCACCATCTTAAATAAACACTCTATCAATACTCTAAATCTCTTCTGTAATTATTACTCATGAACCTTAATTGTTTCCACATTGCAAAGAACATCATGCTGGTCTACTGCTTTGCTGGCATGCTGATTAGACCTGGTGAGCTGGATGGAACAAGTTTCCTAGTTACCTTTGTAAAACCCATGCATGGAGGAAAACCACCTTACTTATGAAAAAACAAAAACAAAAAACAAAACAAAACAAAAAACAACCCAGATTTATGCTCCTTATTTCAAGCTGAGAAGTCTATAGAGGAAACTCATTTCAAAGTTACTGGAGGGGCTAAATCAACAAAAGAGTAAGAGGGGAAGTGAAGTTATAAAATGGGAGGAGGGAAAACAATCTCTCTGACTTAATTCCTACAACTGTTGCTTTCTGTCTAGGCAGAAGTGGTGGGTTTATCCTGGATCCCAGTGGCCAGTGCAGAGGCAGCCCAATTTCGGTGGTTCTGGGCTTGTATGGAGCTGCACCTTTGAGGCAGATGAAGAATTAAATGTGACATCATTCTCCATTGTAGAGTAGGTGTTGACTCATATACACTAGCCTTGGAACATTAGCTCTTCTGTTCTCCGGGCTTCTCCTTCCTCCTGTTTCTCTGGATGCCCTGCCTCCTGCAGCCCCACAGATTGTTCTAACAATTTTGCAGTGGATTTGCTATTGCCATTCCCTCTGATTAAAACATCTAGACTGCTTTCTGTTTTTCTGCCCAAAACCTGGCTGAAACATTAATAATTGAATTACTGAGCCAATAATGATATGTAACTTTAGTGGGAACTTATTAATCACCAACTACAAGTTCTGCTCTTTTTTCGCTTTGCAAATAGAGATATGCCAAGAAAAGCAGCATTAAGTTAAACTCCTCTACAGAGGTCCTACCTAGCTCAGCAGGATATCCATGTCTCAAATTGAACTCTTACGATTTATTGTAGTAACTATATGAAAAATCTAGGTCTAACTTAGTTGGCAATATATGCTGAATCTAATGGGATAGTAGCCTCCTCCCAAAAACGGGTGGGGGGACAACCTTTGCTTTGAAATAGTAAATTGAGTTTGTCATATGTATTTTGCAGTGGTATTAAATTCTTGGTTTCAAAGACATGGTTCATGAGACTTATAGTCAGATATTAGCCCAAGGCAATACTGATTCAGAAATAGTCTCCTTTTGCAATTTTGTTATTTTTTCTGTAAGTGTAATTTTATAATTTAAAATGAAACAGGATGAAATGATTATTTAAAGTAGAAATTCAGTTAGCCCTGAACTGGAATTATAATAAGCAATTAAGCAAAAATATAGGTTCTCCTCTATGAAAGCCAGGGTGATATAGGTCGTATCTATCCTTGATAAGAGAGGGAGAACAGAGTAAAAACTGCTGTTCTAAGCACAGCTGTAACCTTTAATCTATGTAAAAAAAAACACTAAGGGGTAAATGATCTATTACCCTTCATAATGTGCTTATTTTATATAATATATATATATATATTTGTATTATATATATATATTTGTATTATATATATATATATATATATATTCTGCTCACTAATTTTATTATACAGTACCATCTTTGAGATTCTAACATGTGACAGGAAAACAAGATGGAAGTATATTCCAGAAGAACATATGTTATTGATTGGAACCATTCATTTGAAAATGTTAAAATGTCAAGTTTTTAAGTTTTTAATTATATTTTATTATCATTTGATTTTGTAAGCATACAAACAAGGTCAGTGCAAAATTAATGTGTGCTTTAGACTTCCTGTCTGCATAGGAGGAAACAATATTGAATTCAGAATTCTGTTCAATATAATTGCTTCTCTACGTCTGCACGTGTCTCACCAAACTTTTTCTTAGAAAGTTCTGCTCTGGTGGGGGTGGTAGACACTGCTGAATAATAATTAAAAAGATTTGTTCTTCTTCCAAGCTACAATGCTGGATTATAGCCCCCAGTTTCCCTTGCAGATAAGTGTGGCCATGAGAGTAGGTAATGGGGTGTGGGTAGAAGTGATATGTACCCTTTCTAGTCTGAGTCTAGGGCTCACCTCTCCCAATATTTTCCCTTCTGTAGAGTCCTGAGATAGAGGTATCTGTATCCCTGAATACCTCCTCCCAAACACCAACAGCCTCACTGTCAAGCCACTGAGAGGCTTTGCTTTATATTTGCTGAAGTCACTTGAAACAATAAAAGGGATCAAACAACCTCTGTTTAACCTAGTTTAAAAAAAGTTATAGTAAAAAAATACTGTAAATGCTTTTACTGTGTTTTTGGTAAGTTTTATTTAAAGTGGTAGTTTAAAGTTTACTATTCTTAATTTAAGCTTTTGCAAGTAATTTGAAGGTCTATTATACAAAGTGATCTGGGCGCCTGGGTGGCTCAGTTGCTTAAGCGACTGCCTTCGGCTCAGGTCATGATCCTGGAGTCCCTGGATCGAGTCCCGCATCGGGCTCCCTGCTTCTCCCTCTGACCCTCCCCCCTCTCATGTGCTCTCTCTCATTCTCTCTCTCAAATAAATAAATAAAATATTTAAAAAAATAAAAAATGAAGGTAACAAAGTGATCTGTAATTACTCTGGTTCACATACTTACATCATGAACCTTCAAAGGTGGTAAGTAAGCCCAATTTGGCTGTGATTACTCAGCGTGGCTGTCCATATCGCATCTTGCATCTCACAATTGGTTTTCTTCTCCTGAACTGATTTCCCCCTATCTAGTAATGCTCAAGAAATAATGAAAAAACATGTTTTAATTCAACTTACGACCTAGTTAAAAAAAATGTTGCTCATAATGTTAAAAAAAAAAACAAAACATAAATGGGGTGCCTGGGTGGCTCAGTGGTTTAAGCACCTGCCTTCGGCTAAGGTCATAATCCCAGAGTCCTGGGATCAAGCCTGGTGTCAGGCTCCCCGCTCAGGAGGGAGCTTGCTTCTCCCGTTCTCCCCGCCCCTGACTTGTGCATGCTCTCTCTCTGTCAAATAAATAAATAAAAATCTTAAAAAAAAAAAAAAAACTTAAATATTCTTGAGAAAAAAACCTCCTCCAAAAGGACTTTATGGAATCATTATGCATCAAAGTACTCACTATATTGTATCCCTGAAACTAATATAACACTGTATGTTAACAATACTGGAATTAAAATTAAAAACCTAATAAAAAATTGATGCTGTGTAGGTGCTTTGCTGAAACAGAATACACAAAAGTACTGAAGACATTTTTTATGATAGGTGGCAATTCACATACATTTTGATTATTCTGGGTAGGACTTAAAGGATACAAATAACATATTTGATGCAATCTTGTAGTTTTCAGGGCAAAACAGCACATTTGACCTTATATTTCTGAAGATTGATACTTATTTGTTGTAAGATCAGCGTTAACTGGGTTTTATTTTATTGAGCATAATATCTTTTTTAAATTTAATTTACTATTCTACTTTTTACATAAGAAACATTTAAGCAGAAGATAATTCCACTGAGAAATAAAAACTGACAGGGCTTCAAATACAAGGAAGAGACCACCACTGGGAGAATTTTTCATAGAGGCCATCCACCACTTATCGATTCGCTTTTCCTGTCAGAACTTTCAAGGTTTATTTTGAACAGCTACTGGAGGACTCAATATTTAGATAAAGTACTCAGAAATCAGTTTTTTTGTGCTGTGTTAAAAAATTTTTTTGACTTTCAATAATACTTAGCATTTTAGTTTATGTCAGAATGTTAAAAAGGCAATGTTGAATCAGAATTCAAAAGGATCTGATGAAACCTGAGTTGAGATACCCAGCAGGTGAAATAATATTTGCTAGGAGAAGTCACTGTATGGAATGCAGAATAAGGTATCAGTTACATGGACAAAAGCCTACCAGAGGCAGTCATCGTTTTGACTACGCAGTTTGATTCAGTTAAACAAAATAATTATGTTAATAGCTGACAGTTTGTTTAAACAAATTCAGTAGATTTGTGTTGTGTTCTACCAGCACAATCATATTTTCTTAAACCTGCTATTGGATTATCAAAGGTGTAATTGGATACCAAGGAGAACCAGGAGAGAAAGAAAAATCATATTTGAGGGTTCAAGACAGTGGTGATTTAGTTATTTATTTACTTATTCAGGAAAAATAATTTTACAAAAATAGGAGAGCCCTTCACACAAGTGTGATCTCATCAGAAATTGAGTCAAATTATATTACCCGCAAATTCCTGGGTGGATCTCCCGAGCATGTTTAAGCCAACCAAATCTGGATAGATCTAAGAATATTGCTCATTATTATTAAAGCAAAGTCATAAACAAGAAATCAATACAAAATAATCTAAAGAAATACAGATTATGTAAGCAGTTGCTGCTGAACGTTTACCATTCTCAATTTCAAATGCAGTCTCAGTTTTAGAAACTATTTAAGAAGAGAAAGCTCCATATGTCTTTTTTTATGATGAGAAATATGTTCAAGTAAAGAGAAAGCACAAGGTGAATACGTTGTACTTTTTATAAAGACATAGGGAACACAATTTGCCAAACTGGTTTTTTTTTTTTTTTTACAGTAAGTCAATTAAGAAAGACATTTTAAAAAATCATATCAGGGAAGTAGTTACAGAGCAAGATTATGATGTAATGGAGTTTCTCATTTCTCCTTGTGAAGGATATTAACATGGAATATATTAATCATTTAAACAAACAATAACCCTAGTCAGATTGATAAGGTTTTTATATGAAATACATGTCGACAATTGAAAACACATACATACATGTGTTTTTTGTTGTGATTGAACTGTAGCATTTTCCGAGAAGCTTTTGTCAGCAATAAAAATGTTTGGGAGAATGAACCAAAGAATCAATCATGCTGTATTTAAAATGCCATTCTGGAAAATCTACTCATAACCCTTTACGGTAATTCTGATACAATCTATAAACAATGTAATATAATTTCGTTAAACAAAAAAGAAGTGGGCTCTTTCTATGGAATGACTATTACTTAGACTATCTGATAGCAAAGCCCTCAAGAGTTACCAGGAAGCCTTCTGGTTTTTATTTTGTTTCTGTCCGGACAGAATTACTGTTAGTCCTTTCTGACAACTTTGTTTCTTTTTCTGCCATATTTTATTAGAGTTGGTTTTAAACATGTCTGAACTGAAAAGGTGAAAACAAATCTTAAAGAAATTATTTCCTCTGATAGTTCTCAAACTAATACAACTAGTGTCTTGGGTTGTACAAGGAAATTAGAAAGTCTTTTTCCCTCAAATATGTAGAAGTCAGAATGGTAAATTTTTTACTTAAGAAGGTGGGGCAACAAAGAAACTTAATTTTTTATTCTTTAAAAACTTTTTATTATGGAAATTTTAAAGATATTAAAAACGGAGAGAATAATATGATGACTGATCCATCCAAACCTCAGCTTCAATAAGTGTTAATTTTATTCCATTTAGCCTCTTCCAACCATTAGTTTGTATCACATACAAACTTAAGAAATCATCATGCTATTAACATAAGTCCTTTATATTATCATGTCTAGTCCTTGTTCACATTTACATTTTATTTTGTTAGATTCGGAATTCGAATAAGGCCTGTTACATTGCATTAGATTAAGTGTGAAGTCTCTTTTAATCTAGATTAACTCTGTATCTTTCTTCTTATTATTATTCCTTGCTACATTTGGTTGAATTGGTTGAAGAAATAGTTTTAGTGATGCTGCATTTTTAGATAACTCCTAAGGAGATAATATCTCCCTCTTCATATACACACCACAAAAGAATAACTGTCACTGGTGGAAAGGAATCTCTTCTTAATACAGGTCAGTGGAGAGAAAGCCCCTGATAAAGTACCCTTTCCCCAGGGAGAGCAACCAATCACCTGAAAGCAGAAAATGACATTGGACCCCTTCCTCGAGTAGGCGATCATCTGCCTTCACTGTAATACGGATTTACCTTCGTACTTTAAATGACTGTGTTAATACCATCATCTGTAGATTTAGGGAATGCTTTATCCAGAGTCATGGTATGCTACTCAGCATTGCTCTTGAAGGAACGTTTCACAACAAAAGATGCAGCACTGTGCTCATGCCTATGGACTGGTGTAATATGGTGATAGAATATTCTGTTAGGTCGAAGTGCTACATACTGGATAGATGTTTCTAATATTTTATGGTGCAACAAGGATGCTTGGATTCAGGGATCAAGTGGTAGAATTATAGTAGACTATAATTCCTCTGTGTAGCCAAACTATCATATTAAATTCTTTCAGTTGCCTCATGCAATTTCCAATTTACTGAGTTGACCCTGACTGATACACTTAAAATGTATTTTTCAATCTTTTTCAGGAAGACACATAATTACATAACCTTAATTGCATCTCGCAAAGTTCAAGGACCAACGATAGGAAGGTCCAGCTAAAAATTTGACCTAGCTCGGGCATTTTTAATTTCTCTCATTTTTATTTTCTCTTTTTGGAGAGAAATTCAGTTCCAATGGATTTCGAGAAATGATCTCCGTTTTGACAGGTTTGCCCATCAGAAATTGCAGTAGTCAGACCAGACTTAGCAAGGAAAAGTTCACATTGCTGAGCTCATGCTTAGCCTCTAAATGGCTAATGTCATGACCACTTTGTCCCTGCGTGCATTGTACATACAGCAGACTAAAGAGAATGACTGATATCCATAGGTCATAAAATACTGTCCATCGGATTATTAAGAGCTGACTCTGCAGTGTATATTATTTGGTAAACATTCAAATAGACACAAGTATCTTCGCATCATCTGTACCGTTTGAGAAGTCCATCCATATACCTCTTTTCTGGACCTTCAAGTCAATAATTTTCCAGTCCCAGTCTTTCTAAGATTCTAAACACCTGGTCAAACTTTTGAACATTGCTCTTGCACCACTGTGACTGAGTGATATTTTCAGTTAAAACGGGACAATCAGATGCAGTACTCAAAGTTCTGCCTGAGGAGGCGTTTCCTTTCACTACTGTGTATCAGGAAGACTTTCAATTAGAATGTTAATGCTGCACCAATCATTTCCATTGATGCCCGCGTATCAGTTAACACGATCTAAACCATTTTTTTTTTCCTACCTAAATCCACTGGTGTTGGGAAACTGTCCATGGGTCCATTGTTGTGGAATGAGGTAAGGGGGGATATGTAGCAAGATCAGGTGCACTGAGAACCTGAGACATATGCATCTGGAATTCATTTTTATCGTAAAGACCTATTCAATCCTGACCATGTGCATACATTTTCAATTGAGGATGGGTTACTCTTGTGACTTGGATGATTTTATGACATGTTGGATCAGATAGAATCCAAATAATAATCAGAAGTTTATTTGATTCTATGATATTCATAATTTACTATTCTAATAATGAGAAGACCTGTTTCTCACAACTAGAGGAAGAACTATGACCTTTTCCCCAAACTCTGGAAGTTGGTTTAGTGATTCCCTTATTAAGGCTTTATGGTGGCTCTATACAATATTCTACATGTCAAGGATACATAGATTATATTTAGATCTGTTTGGCCATGAGGCAAAAATAGCAGAACAGTTTTCATAGCAGACTGAAATTGTTGCAAAGCCTTCTCTTGCTCTGAGCCCTACTCAAAATGGCAACTTTATGGTTACCTCATTAGTGAGCCATAGAAACACTTTCATATATGACTTATATTGCCTCTAAAATTGCAAAAGCCCCATTAAGAATTATTCCTGTTTTTTTGGTCAAAGTCAGTGTAAGATATAAAAAAAACATCTTTTATTTTGGAGGGTCAAGACCTCTGGAGAGAAATTTCACCAAGGTTGTGGATTCATGCATGACGCATATTATTAATGGGTTTCTCTCCCATTATCTGAGATGCATACCATTGCTAAGACACATTAATCTTATAGACTTGCTAGTTTTCTTTTGTTTTGTTATAATTAGGTACAATTAGCATGACATTGTGAATTTAATTGGCCACTGTGATTGTCCATGGGTTATAATTAAGATCTTGGTAACCTTGAACAGTGGTACTGAAAGTAAAGTCCCATGGTCTAGGGCTGATTTGAAAACTATTTGTTATTGGCCCACAATGAGATAAATATATAAATAGAAGTAAGCTTTTATTTACATTATTAGAGACTGACATAAATCCATAGATTAGACATCAAATAGCACTGGAGAGATTATGGGCGGAAATAGGACGGTTGGCATGATCCTGAGGCAAGACCATGAAATTGCACTGTCATGCCAGCCAGATGATAGCAAACAATTTGTGGTGATACCTTTAAATTCACATAAAGGAGAGGAAGCATTTGTCAGATCAATAGCTGCAAACCCCGTGCTGGGTAAAATTTGTTCCGGGTGAGATAATGTATCAAGAAAAGCATTTACAAGTGGAAGAGCCATCTGATTAAGACTGTAATCCATAACTTAGTGTTAGATTCCCCTTCCTTTTACATAAGAAATACAGCCAAGTAAATGGGGGTATGACGGGAATCTTCATCTCTCCATCTTCCAAGTCTTTAATTGTGGCACTAATTTCTGCAGTTATCAATAAGATAAAACTATTCCTTTGGTTTATCATCCTGGTAAGAGTAATTTATAGTACTAGTCATACTCTAAAAACGAGGATGAACATTTTCATATATTGTGCACACCTGGACACTTTTCTAAGTGAAAGGGATGCAGTAGTCACATCTGGCCAGTAGATGTAAATTGAGTTTGGGCAGAATGTATAGTAAATAAAAGTGCCTCTCAATCCATAAGTCCAGGATACAATGTTGGGATTTTGGCTTATGCCTATTATGATTATGGAAAAGAAAATGTAAGGCATACCTGCCAAAATTGAGCCTCTGATATAGTATAGATTATGCTTATTCCAATTATGCATTTAAGAACTGATAAAATAATTACAGGGTAGGGCTACAAACATACTATCCCACTGTGAGATGGCCTTGTGTCACAATTTCCATTTATCTTCTCACCACCGTAGACAGAGTATTATTTGTGGTCCTCAGGAAATTGCATTATATTAAAGTTAATGTCTATATATATCCTCAAAAGTCCCCCAAAATTCCCATTTTCTAGTACTCTGTCATCTTTATAAATGGTCTCAGTTCCTTTAGAGATAGCCTTGGAAGCATAATTACAGTTTGTATTTCTCAGTGTTGTAGGGTCTTCCCATAAGAAAACCTAGCGTCTTACTAACACAAGGGATCACAGAACTTTGAATAGTCTAGACATTTCTTTAGGTTTATTACTTTCTATTGTGACAATACAAATAAATCTTCTCTCAACCAAAAGATTTTTTCCTATAATATATATCAAGTAATAACTAGGACATTAATCTCATATTTTATTGCCAGTCATCCATTATTAATTGGCCACTGCAAAGATGATGTCAAAGGAAGTATTTTGAGGACGACTTAATTGTTGTGGCCTATTATGGTATCTCACTTTGTTTCTAATAATTAAGTACTAATATTTGTTTCCATTGCTCCTGATGTAATTATACTCAAGGAAATCATCTCACTCACCCATTTCAGTGATCCCATTTCTCGTCATCATTTATGGTCTGCAAACCAGCCACAACAGCATTTATGAGGATGATCTTACAACGCTCATTAGTGCATCTTAAGTTTTAGTGAAATGAATATATTCTTGACCTGCTGGAGAATATATCAAGCAGGTGGGTTTGCCAGGAGCACATGATAAATACACTCCAGAATTCCCATTTCTCTAAACCTTTGGGATTTTTTTCTCTTCATTATTCTAGGACATTTTTAGTATCTCAACCTAATCGAATCCAAGCCTGCACAATTGAAGATCAAATTTCAGTTGGTATTTCAAACTCTTGAGTCACCTCCAACTATGCGGGCTGGCCTTTTAAAATCAAAATCATTAAATATACCTCAAATCAATAAATTCAACCTATTTTAATGTTAGAGTGCATTATTGTATAGGACTAACATTCTTAGAATGCATTCATGAAATACTCTGCAGGCCATGACTCCCTGTATTTGCCTGTCTTTCTCTCCATCGTGGGAAGAGTGGTTTGCCCTCTCTCCTTCCCTCCCTCAAAAGTCCAAGAAGAGTTGTTGATTTTTGAGTCTGCTCAAATTTTACTTCTTGTTGGAACAGAGTGGTGACTTCGAAGATCCTTACATGTGGAACAGGAAATTGAAAGTTCCAGTATTCCTTAGATAAATGCCGCTCAATTTGTTGTATGTTGCATGCTTTTGTTCAATTACTTGGTTCCAGGAATGGTTGTTTTGAGAGTTTTCTCCAGTTTATTGTTGCTTTTTTAGGGAAAAGATACCCTAACTTTCTGAAAGTCCCACTCATCCAGTGAACGTTCTACTTTATTTTTACATGTGCATTTAACACAAGCTGTCATCTTATACCTTAGAGAAAAAACTTGGCATCTGACATCTCTACTTACTGTTACCTATTTCCTTCCATTTTTGGTAAACTTCATATCAGTGGAATCTGTAAGTTACCTTCATATGCCTTCCTTCTTAGCTATTTCTCATTATATTGCAGACTGATAATCTTTTTTTTTTTAAGATTTTATTTATTTATTTGAGAGAGAGACACACACAGAAACAGAGCACAAGCAGGTGGAGGGGCAGAGGGAGAGGGAGAAACAGACTCCCTGCTGAGCAGGGACCCTGATTTAGGGCTTGATCCCAGGACTCCTGGATCATGACCTGAGCCAAAGGCAGACACTTAAGCAACCGAGCCACCCAGGTGCCCCTGCAGGCTGTTTTCTATTGGAATGATTTTGCTGAAACTGATGTTGACATAATTGCCAAAGAACTTAAAAATTCTAGATAATTTTTTATTGTCTATGTTGATATTGTGAAAATACCACAATTTTCTTTCTCTTCTGGACACTTATCTGCTGATTTTCCTGTTTTTAGCCTTTAAGCCCCTTCTTACTCTGAGCATCATTTCTGGGTGATGGTCCTATGCATTTCTTCAATTACATTCTATACATTGATTTTTCTCACATATTTATCCACAGTCAATATTTGTCTTATTGTAAAGCCATAAATTAAACTGCCCACTCAAGAAATATGCTTGAGCAGTTCCCAAGAGAATCCAACTTAACAAGTCCCAGACTGATCTTATCTTCTACATACCAGATCATTTTTACTTTCTTGTGCTTCCCATCTCCATCCACAGTTACACCAGCTGGAAACCTAAGCCTCATCTTTCACAACTGTCTCTATCATCATATAACCCACCAATTAACAAATTCTACTGATTCTGCTAACTATTTAAGTGCATTCACTTTTCTACATACCACGTGCCACTTATTAGTGTGCATCACCATTACCATTTTTTCCTTGGATTCCCACAGCCATTCCAGATTCTTCTTACTACTGCTTTTCTTTTGTCCCATAATATATATACTTCTTAGTGAAGACATAAAAATCGTTCTAAAATGCAAATATCTCCATTCCACTTGTCTGCCTAATAGTATTTAAGAGCTTCCATTACCCTCAGGAAAAATTCCAGACATTTTAGTGTGCCATATATATAAGCATTCCTTTATAAACTTACCCATGTTTATCCTTCTAGTCTTTTATAGGCCACTATTACTTTGTGTTAAATTTATAGTGACTTTCTTACTACTCTCCAAATGTACCATTCTTTATCTTCCCTTCCGGTGACTACATGTGCTAATTTCTGTGCCAATGACTCTCTTTCATTCTTTTATTTTTAGTGCAAATTCCTCTCATCCTCAAGAGCCACTGAGATACCAATACATACATTATATTGGCTTTTCTGCCTCTGTTTACCCTTATTCCCAAGAATATACCTATTACAGTATGTTTTGCATGATGATGCTATTGTAATGTCCTTTTTTGTACCTCTAATCTTCTGTAAATTTTTTGAGAGCAGGGAATATTAGGCAGTGTTCTAATCACAATGACTAGCATAGAGCTAAACCCATAATAAGCATGAATTAATTGCCATGTATGAAGACAAGTTGAAGAAAAGAAGGAAGTTCCC
This sequence comes from Neomonachus schauinslandi, assembly GCF_002201575.2. NCBI lineage: Eukaryota > Metazoa > Chordata > Mammalia > Carnivora > Phocidae > Neomonachus > Neomonachus schauinslandi. The sequence continues at coordinate 20,806,366 of NC_058405.1, read as the reverse complement.
TAACAAAATATTATCTCTAATGAATATTTAAATGGTTTTGTAATAGTCACTGTGTATGGTGCTGAATGGAAAATATTTAGCTATTCTACCAAAGTAAGGGTCAATATTGGTCAAACCTAGAACACTTTAACTTTACTACATATTTTGACATGGTTTTCTTGCCAAAAATGACTTCAGCTTATGCGAACTATACTATAACACTTTGATTATATTCATCAAGACACTATATCTGTAAGTATATTTTTTGGATTGGATGTGTCATCATCACTGTAAAAATTAATACATTTTTAGATCAACCAGAGCTTTTTAAAAATATTTAAAGATACTTTTAGATTGCATTTTCAATTAATTGAATAAAATAATGGAGTAGACATAAAATGAATTTTTATATAAAATATGTAATATATACAATGAATTATATGTGTTTTTAGATTAAGAAAATAGAATGTTAAAGCAAATCAAAGAATATTTGGTCTGAGAGAATCAGTGATAGTTTTTCTATCTCTTATTAACCAAGCAAAATACTAGATACCTTTCACAAAAATAAACAGTCTACAATGACAATATTTTCATGATGAGGCAAACTTAAGTGTCAGCATGCACTTAAGGTATTTCTCTAGAAACTCCAACTTAACATTCTAAAATTAAATTTTGCTTCTCTTTAACTCAATCCCCCAAACCTTTTTTTTCTTTCTGTCCATTATTTCATCTGCGATTTACACAAAGCAGAAACCTGACTTTCACAAATGATTCCTCTTTTACCTTTTCACTGACGACTTCATAATTAGCAAGGCATTTTGATTTAATGAATGAATCTCCTTAATGAATCCACAGCATGGAATATTCTTTGACCTTACTTTGTTACTGCCAACATGGTATGTTTAACTTGCGTGTATTTTAAAATAAGTGTGATAGGCCTGTCTGAGGACTTGACTTCACAGCTTACTTGTGACCCTCTAAACATTTGTAAATGGAACATATAGAATGTGTTCTGTTACATCTGGCTTTTGTCATTCAACATTATGTTCATGGGATCCATCCATTAGGTGTATGTAGCAAATTTTAGTTTACTTTCGAACTATATGATATACATTAAAGGAATTATTTTATAAACATAACACATTTTATTTAGCATTCTCCTATTGTTGAATACTGTTTTATTTTTTACCTGTTTTTTTCCCCTAGATATTGACTCTAACAATAGTGCTATTATGAACATACCAGTATACATAGTATATGTCTTTTGGTGAGTAATGTACACATTTTGGGGAGAGTATAAAAAGGAAATGGCATTCTGGGTCACAGAACATGGTTTTGGTTATATGCATTATTATATAACTTTCCCCCTAAATCTCCGGCCATTACTATAAGTTTTTTTCCCCCAGAATGCCATATAATTACAATTATACAATATATATTCTTTACAGACTGGCATCTTTCATTTAGCAATACACATTTAAGATTAATCTATGTTTTTTCATGATTGGTAGCTTATTTCTTTTTATCACTGAGTACTATTCCATAGTATGAATCTGCCATCTATTGAAAAGCATCTTAGTTCAAGTTTTTGGCGATTATAAATAAAACTGTTAGAAACATTCACATGCCAATTTTTGTGTGGGCATAAATTTTCAGATTATTTGGATAAATACCTGGGAGTGTGATTGCTGAATTGTATTGTAAGACTATGTTTAGTTTTTAAGAATCTACCAAATTGGCTCTGCCATTTTGTATTCCCACCAGTGATGAATGAGTTCCTATTGCAAGTGCTTATCACAAGTGCACTTCTCAATCCCCATCGCCTATTTACCTCATCCCCCACCCCTCCCCTCTGGTAAATATAAGTTTGTTCTCTATAGTTAAGAGTCTGTTTCTTGGTTTGCCTCTCTCTTTTTTTCCCCTATGATTGTTTGTTTTGTTTTTTTCAATTCCATATATGGAGTGAAATCATACAGCATTTGTCTTTCTCTGACTTATTTTGCTTAGCATTATACACTCATCTTCACCCATGTCATTGTAAATAGTAAAATTTCATTATTTTTAATGGCTTTTCATTCTTTTTTACTTTATTTTTTATTTATACAATATTCCATTGCATATATACCACTTCTTTATGCATTCATCAATCGGTGGACACTTGGGCTGCTTCTGTATGTTGGTGATTGTAAATAAATTGTAAATTGTAAATAATGCTGCTATAAACATGGTGGGGGAAGGAACCCCTTTGAATTAATGTTTTCGTATTCTTTGGGTAAATGCCCAGTATTGCAATTGCTGGATCATAGTCTAGTTCTATTTTTAAGTTTTTGAGGAACCTCCATACTGTTCTTCACGGTGCTGTACCAGTTTGCATTCCCAACAGTGCAAAAATGTTCCTAGATACGTCCTAGACAACATCTCTTGTTTCTTGTGTTGTTGACTTTAGCCATTCTGACAGGTGTGAGATTGGATTATTTGTTTTTTGAGTGTTGAGTTTTATAATTTCATATGTATTTTGGATTTATAGGATATATCATTTGCAAATATCTTCTCCCATTCTGTTGCCCTTTAGCTTTATTGATCATTTCTTTTGCTGTGCTGTTGCTTTTTATTTTGATGTAGTTCCAACAGTTTATTTTTGCTTTTGCTTTCCTTGCCTCAGAAGACCTATCTCAAAAAAGTTTATTGGACCAGTGTTGAAGAAGTTACTGCCTGTGTTCTCTTCTAGGATTACTATGGTTTGGGGTCCCACAATTAGGTCTTTAGTCCATTTTGAATTTATGTTTGTGTATGGTGTAAGAAAATGGTTCAGGTTTTTTTCTTTTGCATATAGCAGTCCAGTTTTCCTAACACTGTGTGTTGAAGAGATTTTTTTCCCTTTGGATATTCTTTTCTGTTTTGCCTAAGATTAATTGACCACATAGTTGTGGATTTATTTCTGGGTTTTCTGTTCTGTTTTATTGGTCTATATGCCTGTTTTTATGCCAGTACCATACTGTTTTGATCACTACAGCTTTTTAATGTAACTTGGAGTCCCAAATTGTGATTCCTCCAGCATTACTCTTCTTTGTCAAGAATGCTTTGGCTATTTGGGGTCTTCTATGGTTCCATACAAAGTTTAGACATATTTGTTCTATTTCCGTGAAAAATGCTGTTGATATTCTGATAGGGATTGCACTAAATGTGTAGATTTCTTTGGATAGTATAGACATTTTAACAATAGTTATTCTTCCAATCCATGAGCACTGCATGTCTTTTCACTTCTTTGTAACATTTTCGATTTCTTTGATAAATGTTTTATAGTCTTTCACCATCTTAGGTAAGTATATTCCTAGATATTTTATTATTTTTGATATAATTGTAAATGGGATTGTTTTCTTAATTTCTCTTTCTACTGCTTCATTATTAGTGTAATAATGCAATAGATTTCTGTACATTGATTTTGTATCTTGAGACCTTATTGAATTCATTCATCAGTTCTAGTAGTTTTTTGGTGGAGTCTTCAGGGTTTTCTGTATATAGTACCATGTCATCCGCAAATGGTGAAAATTTTGCTTCTTCCTTAACAAACATTTTCTTGTAAGTTTTGACTTGCCTTTTAATTTCCCTAGCAACATCTTCCTTATACATTTAAATGATATTTATTGGGATATAAATTACATACACTAACATTAAGCCCTGTTAAATGTAGTGTTTGATGAGTTTCAACAAATATGCATAGTCATGTAACTACCACGCCGTGGTAGCTCACAATATAGAGTATTGCCTCTCCAGCAGGAAGCTCCCTAATGTCTCTTTTCTCTGAGCATCATCCAGCATCTCAGCCTTGATCTCTTTCCCTGTAATTTTCCCTTTTATAAAATGTCAATATTTGAAATTATACTTTATGTAGTCTTTTTTTCCTCTAGCCTTTCCACTTAATGCAGTGCTTACCATATATTTATTCATGTTCTTGCATTGATTAGCAATTCATTCTCTTATTGATGAAAAATACTCCTATTTTTTGATTTACTACAAATTGTTCCTCCACTCTCCAGTTGATAGACAACATCTGTTGTTTCCTGAGTTGATAATTCTAGCCATTCTCACTGGTGTGAGGTGGTGTCTCATTGTAGTTTTGATTTGTATTTCCCTGATGCTGAGTGATTTTGACATTTTTTCATGTGCCTGCTAGCAACATTTTTATATATTCTTTAGGATTTTCTGTGTAAACAGTTATATAATGTCTTAGAATAAATTGGATTCTTATCTAATAGATTTTTATCTCATCAATCTGAATAGATTGTATGTGTTGTTCCTTGCCTTATCATACTGGCTAGGGACTCTGCACAGTGTTTAATAAATGTGATCGATTCAGACATCCATGATAGTTTCCTGATTTCAGGAAACCATCCTGTCTTTCGTTATTAAACATGGTGTTAGCTCTAAGATATTTTTAAATGCCTATTACTAATTTGAGGCAGTTTCCTTCTATTTCTAGTTTATTGAGACAATGTTAAATATTACATGTAAAAACAGTGTGTAGATAATGTATGTGATTTTGAATGATGTTATTTTCTGGCTTAGACAGTTTACATTTCTTTCTGGCAGGCAGTGGAGTAGGCACACTACTAAATTGGATCATCTTAATCAATTCCAAGATTAGAATGATCCAGCCCTGGCGCGCCCGGTTGGCTCAGTCAGTTAAGCGTCTCCCTTCAGCTCAGGTCATGATCCCAGGGTTCTGGGATGGAACCCTGCATTAGACTCCCTACTCAGTGGGGAGCCTGCTTCTTCCTCTGCCTCTGCCGCTCCCCCTGCTTGTGTTTTCTCTCACTCATTCTCTCTGTCAAATAAATAAATAAAATCTTTAAAAATATATAAAAGAATAATCCAGCACTGAGCTTCAGTCACAATATAGCCTAACATTCTTCAAAAGGTATAATCCTGAATGCATGGAGTATTCAATAGGGCCCTCTCAAGGTTAGCACACTTGAAATACATTTTTATTGTCAGTTCTTTCATTCTTTAAAAGAAAAAAAACCTTCTCAGCTTCTCTTCTTTTAAACCCTTCTTTTCATCAAATGACCCAAGGAGAAATGCAGCACCAAATGCCTTGATCACCTCTTTTGGTTTCTCTTCTTTCTTGAATTTTTTACCTTATAAATTCTGATTACATTATTAGCTCTATGATGCTTCAAATAGATGAAAATAATTTGTCCTGGTTTTATAGTTAATCCTAGCAGGAAAGTAGACCTGATAAAGCCTAGCTTGTAATTGCTGGAAAGAGAACCTGAAAAGACTTTTAAAACAAAATAAAGACATCTCTATGATGAATGCAGGGATTATTTATATTTCATTTATTTTATTTTTTTTAATATTTTATTTATTTATGTTGGAGAGAGTGAGAGAGATCATAGAGGGAGAAGAAGAGGGAGAATATTTATATTTTATTTTGATATTAGCATTAGGATATTTCAGTTTTGGGGGAATAATTGAAACATGACATACTCACACACCAAATGTTTGATATTTGTTTTGCATTCAAATGTATAATATTGATATTTTATAATGAAAAGGTGTGCATTAGAGGGAAGTAGATAAGTAAATAATAAATGAGAAATGTGATATTAAGTCATTTTGATACTACTGAGAAGCCAAGAAAAGTTAAGAAAATCAACTAATAAGATATCCACAATTTACTTTGCCTATCACATGTATTTCTTTCTAAAGGTGCTGTAATAAATTACCACAAACTTGGCCTAAAACAACAGAATTTATTCTCTCTCAGTTCTAGAGATCAGAAGTCCAAATTCAGTTTCACTGGGCTGATTTCAGGTGTCAACAGGGCTCTGAGCAAGAGTCTTTTTCTTTCTTCTTCCAGCTTGTGGGGGCTTCCATCAACCCTTTACTTGTAGCTGCATCATTCTTCATCACATATCTCTTCCTCCGTGACAAACGACCTTCTGTATGTGTGAAATCATCCACCTCTGGCTCCCTCTTACAAGGATACATGTGATTGCATTTAGGGACCACCCAGATAATCCAACACACTCTCCCCATCTTGAGATCTTCATCTTAATCACATCTACAATATTCTACAATTCTATATAAGATAACATTCACAGGATCCAAGGATTAGGGCATGGATATCTTTATTATTACTGTTATTCAACATACCACATTTTCCAATCTCTCAAATCCACCAAAATCAGGAAGAGAGATTTACAGTAATGGTATTTTACATATTGATTATGCACCATTCTTTTAATAATGAGCAATGCCATTGATTTATTTCATTGTTTTTAGGCTGAAAATTATTAAAGCAGAAATGGAAGGATGACATACATTGACAATTTATAATCAGAATTTATATTAATAGACAGTTGAAAGCATATAATATGACTGCAATTTGAGAAATATTTAAAATATTTCATAGGAAATATTTACTATAGACCTGTGGTTGTAAATAGTTTCCATTTAAAATTAATCTCCTAAACTTATCCAGAGGGCTAGATTTTCATTATCTGTCCTATCAAGCATTTATAGATTGTATTATCACTGAAACTTACCAAATAGCAGAAGCCCCATTTGTTCAAAACTTGTGTTCCAAATATTTCTCAGTTCTAGCTTAGATTACTCTAATATTTTATATTTGATCTTGGAGTCATTTCTATTTTCCTCTAATCATTTTATCTTACTATTTTTATAAAGTTGTGGCATATTTCAAATACCATAGAAAAATACAGATTTCACGTGTTGCTTAAACATTTCTAATTTGGAAATCTTGAGTGTGATAATATAATTCTGTCTTAATTACTGAGTGTAGGTTGGAGAGGACCAGAAAGGTGTAGGAATCCAATCAGGAAGCTATTGCATTAGTTCAGGCAAGAAATAACAAAAATTCAGAAAAGAAAATTGTTGGTATATGTGCAAAGAAAAGATGAAAGGGTGCAATAAAGTAATATTTATTAAATGACTTTGATAATACTTTGTAATGGATTGTTTATGGATAATATGATAGGATACTTGCCTGAGATAGGAAATTCTGGAAAAGTATAGGGTTTTCAATGCCTTAGGAAGAGATTATGATTTTATGAGGAGCATTCCAAAATTGATATTTTGTTGAGATATCCTTGGGGTGTTATCAAATAGGTAGCTGAAAAGTTACAGAAACTCAATAAAAAAATAAATAACCACTAGCAAAGATTATTTTCCTCTCCTGTGGTCCATGGTCTATTCATTTATTGCATAAGATTGACAAGTACTCTCTTACATATTCTACCAAAGGAGATAGAGTATTTAAGTTTTAAATGATAAAATTTCACAGGAATATTTAATGCAAATATGTATGTACTTAGCCCTGCTGTTCCTGTCACCTGAGAGAAAACTACTTGTGCATTTTTTAAATTGTCAACAAACATATTTTTTTAAAGATTTTATTTATTTGGGAGAAAGGGAGAGAGAGAGAGCACAGAGGGAGAGGGAGAGGGAGAAGCAGACTCCCTGCCAAGTGGAGACCCTGATGCTGGGCTCAATGCGGGGCTCGATCCCAGGACCCTGAGATCATGACCTGAGCCAAAGGCAGACGCTTAACCAACTGAGCCACCCAGGTGCCCCTAAATTGTCAACAAACTTTAATTTGTTAAGGTTATGGGTTTAAATCTGTCTAAAAATTGAGCTTTATAGTTTCCTCAATATTTCACATTTTATGGCATATGTATGTCTGACTATAATTAACATTGAATATGGAGTTTTTAATACCTTATTTCTTTTTTTTTTGGTGATATCAACAATCTAGCTTTTAAATATATTTCATTATTAAACACCAGTGTTTGTAAATATAACTTATGATTACATATGATACTAAAATTTCATTTTACCACACCATCAATTATTATTAAAATCGTGTGTTTGCAGATTTTGGTTTCTTCCGACACAGTTGTTAACACTACTCTCCTTTTTAACCTAATTTAAATGGTTGAAAATGTAACTTTAGAAAGAGTAGTAATAATAAAATGAACTTGATTTATTATTGTGCATCTATTTATTCACTGAGTTTATATGTGGTATATAAATTGATATTTGTGTATCACATAAAGTACATGGATTTTGTATTTAGACGTTCTTGTTAAATTAAGTTAATAGACACTCGAAACTCAATTCAGAGCAGATCTACGAACCAATAAAATAGATCTGCAGCCCATTCCAGGTAAAGTCCTGTTGACAGTCAGTGACTTGTGAATAAAGCTAAAACAAATGTCCCTTATTAAAGAAATGGATAAGTTTCCAAGTAGCAATAATCGCACCTCGGATAAACCTCATTGGCTCCGATACTGCTTAAACAGTCCTAAGACACATAAAAGCTCCATTAATAGGGTTGGATGTATTGAATTTAGTTGATTGGGGTCAGTTGCGTCCTTAAGAACTTAAGACCTTTAAGTCTTCAGTTGTAGAACAACCTGAGCCTACTTGATATTCTTTTCTATTTTGCTGAAGAATTTATCTTTCACACATTTCTGTTCTTTTAGAAAACAGGTAGAATAATATATTTTGATAAAATTTTGATTATCCTCCAGTTATTTTGTGTTATTTTCCTGCACGGGCAAGTATACGTACTATATTTGGACTGATTTCTGCCACTGTTCTGTGTTCTTGCAAAATAAACTTTTCAACATTTAGGACTATTATTGATATTTGTGCCAGTCATATGTAAACAAATAATTTACTTTCAAGAAATATATTCTACATATTTGTAAAGTGAATTTTCTTCCTGTTTCTTTTATATTGAAATTATGATATAAATATAAATAAATCATATTAAGAAATAGATTAATGCAGTGACCTATTGAGTAGATCAATAATAGGATTAGTCAGTCTCTCAGACTATTTTTAAGAGAAATCACAGATACTACAAATGCAAATAGCTTTGACTTCCAATTCCAGTGAAACTGCAGGTATTACTGGGTCTAAGTTTAGTTTGATACCTTGAATGCAACATCTTCAAATGGGATGACAAATGGTCATATGCTTATTAGCATATACATAAATTAAATTTTCTTTGTCCCTAGAGATAACCATCTGAGCCACCCAGGCGCCCCAATCACAGACTCTTAAAACAATTCCCTCACTTAAAAAAAGACATTACTCGGCTCCTGGGTGGCTCAGTCGTTAAGCGTCTGCCTTCGGGTCAGGTTGTGATCCCAGGGTCCTGGGATCAAGCCCCGCATCGGGCTCCCTGCTTCGCGGGAAGCCTGCCTCTCCCTCTCCCACTCCCCCTGCTTGTGTTCCCTCTCTCTCTGTGGCTCTCTCTGTCAAATAAATAAATCTTAAAAAAAAAAAAATTAAAAAAAGACATTACTATTCTAAATATGATTTTTTAAATATTTATTTGTTTGTTTATTTATTTATTTATTTATTTTAGAGAGAGAAAGAGAGATCGTGTGCATGTGCACAAGCACGGGATGGAGGGGCTGAGGGAGAGGGAGAGAGAGTCTTGAGCAGACTCCACGCTGAGCGGAGCCCAACATGGGGCTGGATCTCACGACCATGAGATCATGACTTGAGCTGAAACCAGGAGTCCCACACTTTACCGACTATGCCACCCAGGCACCACTAAATATGAATATTTTCATCTCCATTTCTGTGATGTTGTTATGAAATAGACTGCCATAAATTTTCAGACTGCCATAAATTAAGAATGCTCAGTTTCAGCATTGAGAATACTCCTGAGTTCTTAGCATATTATCTCGAAGCCACCACATATTTCACTCACAAGCTCTTTCATAATGACACTGGTTGGTTCCATTCCTTTCCTCATTAAGAACAACAAATTATGGGGGCACTTAGGTGGCTCATCGGTTAAGTATCTGACTTCAGCTCAGGTCATGAACTCACGGTCCTGGGATCAAACTCCACATCCAGCTCCCCACTCAGTGGGGAGTCTACTTGTCCCTCTCCCTCTCCCTGTGCCCCTCCCCCCACTCATGCTTGTACTTGCGTGCTCTCTCTCTCTCTCAAATAAATAAATAAATAAATAAATAAATAAATAAATAAATAAAATCTTTAAAAAAACACATAATGAACATCCTTGAATATGTAATTCTATAAATGTTTGTGAATTTTTTTGAGATTCATACACAGCAGTGTAATGCATGGTTTATGGGTCATACACATATTTATTTCCACTAAATACTGCCTGTTTTCCATAATATAGCAAATAGTTTCCACTACTACCTACCGTGCACAAAAATTCTTGTTTTCTCAAATTCTTAATAACATATTTTAACATGTATTTTTCTTTTCTTTTTTTTTTTAAAGATTTTATTTATTTGAGAGCGAGAATGAGAGACAGCATGAGAGGGAGGACGGTCAGAGGGAGAAGCAGACTCCCTGCTGAGCAGGGAGCCCAATGCGGGACTCGATCCCAGGACTCCAGGATCATGACCTGAGCCGAAGGCAGTCGGTTAACCAACTGAGCCACCCAGGCGCCCCCATGTATTTTTCTTATTTTTGTCATTTTATGGGCATAGTCATCTCGTAATATTTTTAAATATCTACTAGGCTTATTTCCCTGTCTGTACCTTTCTGTTTCAGAGTTTAATTTGCTTATACATATATACTCCACTGTGAATTATAGAATGAATATAAGGAGTTACTTAACAAATTTTAAAAAGTGAGAATTTTGATTGGAATTTTATTGAGTTAGAAGATCTTGGGGTAGAATTTAAATAATATTTTCATGTTATATTTTCCTATTAATAAGCATAGACTATTTCCCTATTCAGATCTTATTTTATGTTATTATATGCATCCTGTATTTTTCTACATGAAGACTATGTACACTATTTTAGTTTGATTCATGCATATTTTATAATTTAAACAATTGCATTGAATAGTAATTTTTTATAGTTCAGTATGTTTGCTATTGATTTTTAATTTTTTTTTTAATTTTTTTTTTAAGATTTTATTTATTTATTTGAAACAGGGAATGAGTGTGGGAGGGGCAGAGGGAGAGAGAGGTAGAGAAGCAGGCTTCCCGGTGAGCAGGGAGCTGGATGCAGGGCTGGATCCCAGGACCTGGAGATTATGACCTGAGCCAAAGGCAGATGCTTAGCCATCTGAGCCACCCAGGCTCCCCAATCACAGACTTTTAAAACATTTCCATACTTAACATGTCCATCTCTACTATTGGGAATTTCTAGGGTTATTTATTTACCTTACAGCATTGTCTGGGGTGTGCAATCATGTGTATTTTCCAAACTTTTCTCTTAAAATGATAAGATTTTGCAGAGAAAAATTATGCAGCCTTTGGCCTAGAAAAACACACACAGACAGTGCAAACCAACAGCTAGAATAATCAATTTTCAGTATAGTAATTTCAGATGATTCCTCTATTTGAAATAAGTGATAACATTTTATGCATTATTATTTATCGTTCTCTTTCTAATCACCATATTCAGAGGTGTATATGTTATCATTCAATTTCTGACACTTAATCTAATGTAATGTTCTTATGCAACGAATGCAATCTTCAAATGCAAATTAAGAAATGAACATCATTTCACACATTTTCTAAATTTTCATTTATTTGAGAACTCTTCTTTGAATCTTATTTTTTGAAGATTTATTTATTTACCTCAAAGAGAGAGAGAGAGTGAGCCCTTGTATACAAGTGGGGGGAGGAGCATAGGAGAGGGAGAGAATCTCAAGCAGACTCCCCACTGAGCATGAAGCCTGAAGCAGACTGGATCTCATCACCCCGAGATCATGACTGAGCCAAAATCAAGAGTCAGACGCTTAACTGACTAAGCCACCTAGGTGCCCTGAGAACTCTTCTTTGAATCTTAATCCTCCACCTAGTAAATCAACTGAGATACTACTTTATTGTCATGTTTCCCATTAGTAGTGCCTCAAATTGCATTTGAGCAATTCATTGTTTAACTCTTATATTTGGTATCGAATCCCATGCTGTAGTTGCTTATTAGAAGTGCCAGTCTTGCCTGAAATTTGTTTAAAATAGAATTATCTAATCTTTTGGGAATAGCCATGGTGTATAGTTTTTCCTGTTTTGTTCAGAAATGTTGATTTATGTCATTTTTTCCTGTGACTTTTATATACTTCACTGGGAAAAAATTCAAAGAAACAGAGAGAGGAAGTCCTCTGTGGTTTACTTAGAGACTCTGAAGCTAATTTCCAATATTAGTACCGCTAATGTGAACATTAAAAAACAGTAGGAGTGCTGTTGTATATTTTTAAAATAGAATGCAGCTTTTTAACATGGAATGTATAATCCTTCCATTCTTTAAAAGAAATAAAATATGTTTTTATCTAAGCTCATATAACATATTATTGGCAACTCATGGCAATGGTAGGCATTGGTCTCTCAAGCAAACAATTTACCTTTTATATTGTCTTCAGTGCAGGGTATCACAGTTAAGTGCTGTCATTAATAGGAATTTGGACATTGAAAGTATCTGTCACAAAGAACAGCACTCTCAATTATATTTTCTATTGTGTTTTTAATGGAGATCAACTTCCTAAAATGGAAGTAGGTACCTAAGTTTATTTAATTCATTTTCTACATATAACAAGATAGCTCTTTTTTAAAATCTGATTAAAATTTGTTCCCAGAACCCAGTGGTCATGGTTTAGATTTGTCACTAGGTGACTAAATCAAAGTTGACTTTGTAAGGAAAGTATAATGATTTTAATGTTTCTATTAGAGACAAATTTAGTATTTGACTGCCACTCTTATTTCCTGCAATAGACTAACGTATGTCATAGAAGAAAAACACTTACTTGAAATAATTTCTACATGGAAGTTTTTGCAAAAATGGCCTTCCCTCCTACAACTTAATACTAAACTTAATTAATAGCAACAAAATGATGTAAAACAATATAGTCATTGGGAAAAAAAAAACAGGAACTTGCAATTTCATTTTTATATTCTGACCCTTCAGTTTATATGTATTGATTTAGTGATGTACTTTTCCTATATTAGTGTATAAGAATTTGTTAATAATTCAAGAATACTTGATTTTAATTCAACAACACAAATTTCTCGTATGTTCTGATACTTTGTAAAGCATTTTACTGTAGCCACCTACCCAGAACTAATGAGCACATTTCCAAAAGAAAAGTGATCCTAGCAATTCATTTATGATAGCAGGTTAAAGTAAAATAAGCATTGTTTTCTCCTGCAAACCTACCCAAGGAAGGGTATGTTGGGGACAAAAATGCATACAAACAAAAATAATTACATGTTTATTTGTTAGATAAATATGATTAAGGGAATATAAGCAAATGCTCAAGAATACAGGACCCATTTAACTCATAATAAAATTTTTTCCCGGGCGCCTGGGTGGCTCAGTTGGTTAAGCGACTGCCTTCGGCTCAGGTCATGATCCTGGAGTCCCGGGATCGAGTCCCGCATCGGGCTCCCTGCTCCGTGGGGAGTCTGCTTCTCCCTCTGCCCTCTTCCCTCTCGTGCTCTCTGTCTCTCATTCTCTCTCTCTCAAATAAATAAATAAAATCTTTAAAAAAAAATTTCTTCCCTTTGGGAATATTACTGCCTTTAGCCACATATTTATTTATTTATTTATTTATTTATTTATTTATTTATTTATTTATTTAATTTATTTATTTTTATTATGTTAACCACCATACATTACATCATTAGTTTTTGATGTAGTGTTCCATGATTCACTCTTTGCGCATAACACCCAGTGCTCCATGCAGTACGTGCCCTCTTTAATACCCATCATCAGGCTAAACCATCCCTCCACACCCCTCCCCTCTAGAACCCTCAGTTTGTTTCTCAGAGTCCATAGTCTCTCATGGTTCATCTCCCGCTCTGATTCCCCCCCTTCATTCTTCCCTTCCTGTTATCTTCTTCTTTTTTTAAAACATATAATGTATTATTTGTTTCAGAGGTACAGGTCTGTGATTCAACAGTCTGACACAATTCACAGTGCTAATCATAGCACATACCCTCCCCAATGTCTACCACCCAGGCACCCCATCCCTACCATCCCCCACCACTCCAGCAACACTCACTTTGTTTCCTGAGATTAAGAATTCCTCCTATCAGTGAGGTCATATGATACATGTCTTTCTCTGATTGACTTATTTCGCTCAGCAGTCACGTTTTTAGTCATTCAGTTCATCCCACCAGCATTTTCTAAGAATTTGGTATAATCCAGTCCTCAAATCTTGTGCGATCCTTAAATTCAGGACACCCAGGATATCTCTTGGAATCTGCAAATAAAAACAATCCCTAGGTAGTATAACTTAATTGAGGCAATATCTGAATGCTTTTTTTTTTTTTAAAGATTTTATTTATTTATTTGACAGAGAGAGAGATAGCTAGAGCAGGAACACAAGCAGGGGGAGTGGGAGAGGGAGAGGCAGGCTTCCCGCGGAGCAGGGAGCCCGATGCGGGACTCCATCCCAGGAACCCCAGGATCGTGACCTGAGCCGAAGGCAGACGCTTAACGACTGAGCCACCCAGCGCCCAGCAATATCTGAATGCTAAAACTCTCTTCCATATGAGGGCTTGTGAGACTTGCATCATTAGGGTTAACTGAAGTTACACCAACCACCACATGAGACAATCCAGTCCAATCCAATTATGACCGCTGCTCAAAATATATATGCTGTGTTCTTAATACCTTGAGTTCCTATCTGATCTGATTCTCCATCTTCCCCAATCTTTCCATATGACATATGAAATTCTGCTACAGTATTAACAAACTTAGTGGCATCCACATTTTCATTCATACATTAACTGAAACTCTTTTCTACTCTTGAGATGCTGCTTTCTCTGCAGTTTTTTTCATGTTTAGAGTTCTTGTTTCTGATGGTATGAGTTTGCGACAGTCTCCCCCTGCACTTTTAATCATTACTCTACCTCCTTCATATAAAACCATTATTCTTTTGGGTCACATGTATTTATTACCCTCTTTACATACATGTTATAATCTAGGAACTTCTTCCATAAAAATCTTTAATAGCCAACTAAAAGTGTTATTTTCTTACTCCAAATCATGCTATTAACATAAAAAAATGATACCATCAAATATATTATAGCTAAAAGCATCAATCTTTAATTCTTTAATTACCTTAAGAGCAAGATAATTTTCTGCATTATTTGGAAGTAGAATCCCTCCAGGGTCTTGTCTACAGCAAGTAACTGCTTTATTTCTGAGATCTTTTACCCACAGCTTTCTATGTCTCAACAAGAACAACCACACACAACACACGTATACCTTTTTCTTAGGTCCTAGTCATCTTTCTAAGAGCTTTATCATAGTAACTTACTGAATTCTCAAACGTTATCATGAAATAATACTATTTCATACATAAATAATACTATTTCAATAATACCATGGTACTATTACCACGGCCACTTTAAGTTTGAGGAAATTGAGTCACAGAAAATTCAGTCACCTGCGCAAGGTTACTCTATTAATAAGGGCACAAATGAATTCCAAACCAATGCAGCATATTTTAGTATTTGTGCCCTTAATTTCTACAATTAAATACTCTTGTGTATCAAAAATTCAAGTCTATAGGGCTGTCTATATTTATTTATGTTTGTCATCCTCTTCAATTCTTGATCATTCTCTGACCAATATCTTTCCAATTACACTTTTACCAATATGTTTCTATTTCAAAACCTGGCAAAACTTGAACCCAAATTTTTACTATTCATTCATATTTTGCATTTATTAATAATACAATTTCAGTCACCTAATAAATATGTCCATGCTCTTCTCTGTTTTTTTAAATAAAATCAGCATATCTTTCACTTAGCTCCTCAGAAACATTTATTTTATTAGTTCTTATAAGCAGCAATATATAGGTATAGATTAATATATATCTGATATATATAAATATATACTTTTGCTCACTTCCCAATCTATTAGCTAATATTAAGTAGATATATTTTTGTTATATTAAAATATAATTTACTTTTATTATTTCTCAGGGACTAAGAACATCTACAGAAGGAAGACTAGATAGTTTAATGAAATATTTTTTGAGTGATTGTATTTGTTGTTATTTTATCTAATATAGTATTAATGTTACAAGTGGTGTTGTCACTCTTCTCACTCTTGGATATTATTTTTTGGACAAATTTCTAGCCAGACAGTTTCCTTCTTAAGATGAATTCCTCTGCCTGTGATGAACTTGAAGGTGAAACTGTATGACAGTTTAAATAGTGTCTGTCTACCATCTATCTATCTGGTGCTCCACTTTATAAACAAGCAAAAATTTTCCCTGGAATTTTAGCTTGTCTTTCTTTCTAATCACCTCCATTGAAATCTGATCATGAGTGTGACACCATAACACCCGCCTGTACACTTAGATTTCAGCTCAATTATAAACTAGACTATGGCTTAAGGGGCACCTGGGTGGCTCAGTTGATTAAGCGTCTGCCTTGGGCTCAGGTCATGTCTCAGGGTCCTGAGATCGAGCCCCATGTTGTCATCGTAGTCCTTGGGAGGACTCATGACATATGAAATTCTGCTACAGTATTAACAAACTTAGTGGCATCCACATTTTCATTCATACATTAACTGAAACTCTTTTCTACTCTTGAGATGCTGCTTTCTCTGCAGTTGTACAGTAGCTCAGCAGGGAGTCTGCTTGTCCCTCTCCTACTGCTCTCACTCTTTTACTCTCTCAAATATATATATAAAATCTTTAAAAAATAAAAAATAAATAAACTATGGCTTTTGCTGTTTTGCAGCATAAGACACTGGGGAACATCATTTTTTTTTAAAGATTTTATTTATTTATTTGACAGAGAGAGACACAGCGAGAGAGGGAACACAAGCAGGGGGAGTGGGAGAGGGAGAAGCAGGCTCCCCGCAGAGCAGGGAGCCTGATGCGGGACTCGATCCCAGGACCCTGGGATCATGACCTGAGCTGAAGGCAGTCGCTTAACCAACTGAGCCACCCAGGCGCCTGGGAACATCATTTTTAAAATCAAAGAATTGACTTGTTACTTGCATTGTCTGTCCAACCAAGTATTATTTGTTCCACTGGGGCTAAGGGGAAATATTGCAAAGCTGAAACTCACATCTGACCCCAAAACTAATTTTAGAATATAGTGGGATCTTTTGTCAAACTCTTTGTCAAAACTCTTTTCAACATTAAAGCAAAGTTACCTGGTTTGAGTAGTCATTTTCTCCTTCAAGGTGAAAATATTAATGAGGATGAGGTGTTTTAATAGTAAATAAATAATTGTACCACTAAATAAATAAATAAATAAATAAATAAATAAATAAAAACACAAACATGAGCTTTCAGCCTCCAGGAAGAAAAATAATGATTTATGTGAATAATTGTTTCTCTCTACTATATACATAAAGAAGTGTTCTCCCAGTAAGTACTTTGTGAGATAAATCCCGTGATACATTAACTGCTGATCCTCTCTTGATGCTGACTCATGCTAAAACAAAAATAAATATTGTAAAGAACTAAACATGCCAACTGTTTGGTGACACTAAGGTACATTGTGAAAAACATTTATAATTAAAGGCACCAAATGGAAATTAAAATAGGCTTCTTAAGTCTTATTTATAAAATAGCTGTTTCATATGTTATGATTCAAAGTAACAATTACCCAGATTAGTCCATATTAAGTCTTTTGAAAAGGGAGCTCTGTAGCGAACCATAATATTAACAAATGTATTTTAATTGTTTGATTGCCAAAAAGTGACATTAATCACTCAAGAAGTCTAGGTTTTTGTTTTTTTTTTTCAGATTTTGTTTATTTGTCAGAGAGACAGAGAAAGAGAGAGAGAGAGAGTACAGCAGGGGGAGCAGTAAGCAGAGGGAGAAGCAGGCTCCTCCTTAGCAAGGAGCCCGATGTCAGACTTGATCACAGGACCCTGGGATCATGACCTGAGCTGAGGCAGATGCTTAACTGACTGAGCCACCCAGGCGCCCCAGGCTAGGTTTTTATCAAAATGTATAGAATTTGGGGCAATCATACTTTATGTGTTTTTTTTTTTTTAAGATTTTATTTATTTATTTGACAGAGAGAGTCACAGCGAGAGAGGGAACACAAACAGGGGGAGTTGGAGAGGGAGAAGCAGGCTTCCCGCTGAGCAGGGAGCCCGATGTGGGGCTCCATCCCAGGAGCCTGGGATCATGACCTGAGCCGAAGGCAGATGCTTAACAACTGAGCCACCCAGGTGCCCCTCATACTTTATGTTTTTAATGTATACTGCTACTATTACTACTACTAATAATAATAGAAAATAAAACTGAGGATCCAATATATAATATGAGTTATCTTAAATGTGTCCTTGTAAGGAGGAGATATTGTCAGTCCATTTTACCTGAGGAAACTGGAAGATGGAGCATCTTACTGATAAAATCACGTTGCTGATACTTGACAGTGACATGTTACAAATCCACATTTGACTAAATTCAAAACTTAGAAACATAAACATTGATTTATAGCACATTTTAATATTCTACAAGAGTTAGTTTACTTTGCTGAACATATCTACAATTTAAAAATCTTTGATTGGGCGCCTGGGTGGCTCAGTTGTTAAGCGTCTGCCTTCGGCTCAGGTCATGATCCCAGGGTCCTGGGATCGAGTCCACATCGGGCTCCCTGCTCGGCAGGAAGCCTGCTTCTCCCTCTCCCACTCCCCCTGCTTGTGTTCCTGATCTTGCTATCTCTCTCTCTGTCAAATAAATAAATAAAATCTTTAAAAAAAAATAAATAAATAAAAATAAAAATCTTTGATTTATTGTAAACAAACTATTTTTAAGCACTTGGTTAGATTTCACTTAAACTAAATGGTTGTCTTCAATCTTTGTATTGTTAAAAAAATTACATATGTATTTTTATTGGCAGTAGGAAATACAGAGTTTAATTAAGAATCTCGTTATAAAAGGAACATTGAAATATCTGGTTTAAGCATAATATCAGATAGTAACCTAAAAATTCCTCTGAAACAAGGGAATTTTGAAAAAAAATAAGTTATTTATTATGCCTTTCTCTAAGAATGTGTAAGAAAATTATTCTGCAAAACTTTTAAAGGCAATTCCTGACACAAATAGGTCTGTAAGTAAATAAAATAGTGGAAAATAAAGGAGAGTATTTTCTAGCTTCTCTTAAGATGTGATTTTTTTGATAATAGCTTTGTTGAAATGTAACTCACATGTAGGTACAATTCACCCATTTAAAGTGTACAATACAACCTTTCAATATACTTACAGATCTGTGTAACCATCACCCTAATTGATTTAAGATGTTTTCATCACTTTGGAAAGAAACCCTGGACTTTTTAACTATCAACCCCTAACTGCATTCCTCACCCCAGCCCTCAGTAATTACTAGTCTATTTTTTGTCCCTATAATTTAGTCTATTCTGCACATTTCATATAAATGGGATTATATAATATCTGCTCTTTTGTGTATGTTTTCTTTCACTTAACAATGTTGTCAAGGTTCATGCATGTTTTAGCATGTAATAGTACTTCATTTATTTTTATGGATGAATACTATACCATTGTTAGTTAGGTAAGCTATACTTTGTTCATCCATTCCTTGGTTGGTAGACGTTTAGATTGTTTTCTACTTTTGGCTATTATGAATTATGCAGCTATGATCATTTGTGTATGAGTTTATGTATGGAATATGTTATTTCTTTTGAATATATTCCTGAGTGGATTTGCTGGGTCAAAAGGTAACTTTATGTTTAACCTTTTGAGGAATTTCCAGCCTGTGTTGTTGTTGTTCCATTTTACATTCTCACCCATGTGTATGAAGGTTCTGATTTCTCCACATCCTCACCAACACTGGTTTTTATGATGACCATCCCAGTGGGTGTGAAGTGGTACCTTACTGTGGTTTTGAATTGTTTTACCCTGATGACTAATGATGATAAATATCTTTTCACGATCTTTTTGGTCATTTATATGTCTTCTTTGGAGAAAAGTCTGTTCATGCATTTGCTGTTTTTAGTTGGTATATTTGTCTTTTTATGATTCAGTTGTACGAGTTCTTTCTATATTATAGATACAGTTCCCTTGGCAGCTACATGATTTGCAAATATTTTATCCCATTCTGTTGTTTCTCTTTTCAGTTTCTTGATACTGCCTTTGAAGGACAAAAGTTTTAATTTTGATGAAAGTCCACTTTATCTTTCTTTTGATCAATATGTAAAGATCAAATATATTTCTTTTTTTTTTAAGATTTTATTTATTTATTTGACAGAGAGAGAGTGAGAACAGGAACACAAGCAGGGGGAGTGGGAGAGGGAGAAGCAGGCTTCCTGCCGAAGCAGGGAGCCCTATGTGGGACTCGATCCCAGGACCCTGGGATCATGACCTGAGCCGAAGGCAGACGTTTAACGACTGAGCCACTCAGGCGCCCTCAAATATATTTCTATATACTAGGAATAAACTGTGATGGAAATTGAAATTTTAAAATACCATTTTAAATGGGATCAAAATATGAAATATTCAGGGATAAATATAACAAAATATATGTAACACCTACATGCTAAAACCTATAAAATGTCATGTTTAAAATTTGAAAGGACAAAATGAATAAATTAATTAACTTAATTTAATTTTGAAGGACCAAATAAATGAAATATTTCCTCTTCATGGATTGAAAAACTCCATGCTCTTAAAATGACAGTTCTCCCTAATATTTTTTTATTTTTTTAAGTCTTTTTTTTATTCTTATGTTAAGCCCCATACATTACATCATTAGTTTTAGACGTAGTGTTCCATGATTCATTGTTTGTGCATAACACCCAGTGCTCCATGCAGAATGTGCCCTCCTCAATACCCATTACCAGGCTAACCCATCCTCCCACCCCCTCCCCACTAGAACCCTCAGTTTGTTTTTCAGAGTCCATCATCTCTCATGGTTCGTCTACCCCTCCGATTTCACCTGCTTCATTCTTCCCCTCCTGCTACCTTCTTCTTCTTTTTTTTCTTAACATATATTACATTATTTGTTTCAGAGGTACAGATCTGAGATTCAACAGTCTTGCACAATTCACAGCGCTTACCAGAGCACATACCCTCCCCAGTGTCTATCACCCAGTCACCCCATCCCTCCAACCCCACCCCCCACTCCAGCAACCCTCAGTTTGTTTCCTGCGATTAAGAATTCCTCATATCAGTGAGGTCATATGATACATGTCTTTCTCTTTTTGACTTATTTCGCTCAACATAATACCCTCCAGTTCCATCCACGTCGTTGCAAATGGCAAGATCTCATTCCTTTTGATGGCTGCATAATATTCCATTGTGTATATATACCACATCTTCTTTATCCATTCATCTGTCGATGGACATCTTGGCTCTCTCCACAGTTTGGCTATTGTGGACATTGCTGCTATAAATGCCTAATATTTTTTTAAAGAGTCAAAGAAGTAACTAGAAAAACTTTTACAGAATTTCTGTAGAAATTGCCAAGGTGATTCTAAAATTTTTGAGACAATCCAAAGAAACAAGTATAGCCAAAGAGCATTAAGAAAGAGAAAAAAACTGGCTTACCTTCAAGATATTATTTAAGCTACAGTAATCAAGGAAGTGGGAGTACCGTCATAAATGGTGATAAATAGATCAGTGGAACAGAAGGAGCCAATAAATACATTGGCCCAGATAGAGTTAATTGATTTTCAGTTGGGGGGAGGGAATTCAGTGGGGGAGGATTAAACATTTCAGTATGGTGCGGAAACTACTGAATATCTGTATGCAAAGAAGTAAATCTTGATTCATGCTTAAGTTACACACAAAATTACATCATAATAGACCATGAACATAAATATAAAACTTAAACTTCTGCAAGAAAACATAGGATATAATTTCATGATTTAGAATTAGCAAAGATTCTATTGTAAATATGGCAGCAGAGTGATCCTCTTGTGTCACATGGTGTGTATATGTGCTGTATATATTTATCTTTATTAGAAAGTTCACAGTCAGCAAATTATGGTTTTGTTGGGTACCCTAAAAACCAGCTTGTTAAGGTTCACACACATAACAATGAAGTATTTGGGATTTTAGCTGGTGTTAATTGAATCTAAGAATGAATTTGTAGATAATCAAAATTATTACATTAGTGGTTATTCCAATCTAATAACATGGTACCTTCTCTATGTATTTGGATATTATTTTTATTTATTTATTTTAATTTTTTAAAAGATTTTATTTATTTATTTGACAGAGAGAGATAGTGAGAGACAGACAGAGAGAGCACAAGCAGGGGGAGCAGTAGGCTCCTTGCCAAGCAAGGAGCACAATGCGGGGCTCAATCCCAGGACCGTGGGATCATGACCTGAGCGGAAGGTAGCCGCTTAACTGACTGAGCCACCCAGGCGCCCCTGTATTTGGATATTCTTTAATGAATCTCAAAACTTGCATATAATTTGTTTCATGCAATAGAAAGGTATATGCACTCTTTTCTCGAAGTTGTATCAATTTGTATATCCACCATCAGGCATGAATACCAGGTAACATAAACTTGTGATAAAATACCAAGGGATTTATTTTTCTCAGTACATTAAAGATATATCATCCTATATTGTATTTGGTATGTTCCTGTGCTGCTTATTTCAAGTTACTTTAAAAATTGTTTTACCCTGACTGCTGCTAATATTTTCTCCTTTTTATTTAGTTCTTCAATTTTAAAATATGTTTATGTGTGGCTTTTAAAACTTAAGTTTACTTTTCTCCCTATAATTCGCTCATTTTATCACTTATTAGCTATTTTTCATAAAATTTTTTCTCCTTTCTCTTCCATCTGGAACACCAGTTGAAAGTGTATTAAGCCTTTTCTTCCCCTTTATCAATATTTCTTTCATATTTTCTGAAAATGTAGGTCTCTAGTTCTAGTTAATTTTGAACTATTTTATGGTAATTTAATTCTATCTTCAGCAGTAACTTCTATGTTTTATAGTCATTCAATTACTTTTTAATTCATAGCAAATGAAAACTTACCATTTTTACAATTGGAGAAGTTTTCTTTTCTTTTCTTTTTTTTAAAGATTTTATTTATTTATTTGAGAGAGAGAGAATGAGAGACAGAGAGCACGAGAGGGAAGAGGGCAGAGGGCAGAGGGAGAAGCAGACTCCCCGCGGAGCAGGGAGCCCGATGCGGGACTCGATCCCAGGACTCCAGGATCATGACCTGAGCCGAAGGCAGTCGCTTAACCAACTGAGCCACCCTGGCGCCCGGAGAAGTTTTCTTTTTTAACAAATTTACTGTTGATGTGTTGATGTTTCATTTTTCTTGTTCTTGAAGGTATTTAAGCTTGACTTTTTACCCCGTTATTCATATTAAACATAGTTATTTTTCTTTTTCTTTTTCTTTTTTTTTTTTTTTGTAAGATTTTATTTATTTATTTGACAGAAAGAAACACAGCCAGAGCGGGAACACAAGCAGGGGGAGTGAGAAAGGGAGAAGCAGTCTTCCTGCTGAGCAGAGAACCCGATATGGGGCTTGATCCCAGGACTCTGGGACCATGACATGAACCGAAGGCAGACACTTAATGACTGAGCCACCCAGGCTCCCCTATTTTAACTTTTCTTTCTGGTATTTTTTGTATTTACGGATCTGTAGATCTTTTGCTTTCCCAATCCCGTTGGTTCTATTCCAAAAGAAGCAGTGACTTGGTTCCTTATGTGTTTGATTATTTTTTATTGTTTCTTTGTGAAAAGGCTTGGAGCAGTATATGAGCCCTAGGAGGAAATTATGTTTCTCCAGAGGATTTGCATTTGCTTCTAACAGACACTGAGGCACCACCAGTCCAAAGAAAATTTAAACTAGAATTAAAACATGAGCGTTTTCAACACATAATTTGATTGAGAAATCCACACTATGTTTGCTTCATGGTTATCCCTTTCAAAGATCTTTTACCTCACTTGCCTTCCCTGCTCAATGTCAAGCAGGAATGTTGTTGCTCTGATATGGGGATGCAGGACCCAGGTTTATCCCTCGTTCCCTCTTCCATATCCCCAGCAGTGTTAGACACCCTTTCATAAGTGGATCGTTAGCTAATTTTTCTGTCTGTTGTGTGCCAGGAGGGCCATGTAAGCACAACATCATCAAAGTAACCGAACAGTCTCAAGCAAAACTGACTTTATTACTCATTTTATCAATCTGTGCTTGCATCTTCAGTTTGAATATGTTCATAAAATTTTGGGGGCTTTTAGAAATATGTTTTGTCATATTTTCCCAGCATTATATATCCTGACAGATACCTAACATGCCCCATTGCAAGAAATGGAGAACACAGCCATATTTTATCATTTCTCGTTTTTGGCTAATTCACTTTGGCAGATACTTTGTGAGTAGCTTTTAATCTTATTTTACATGGTTAGGTTACTTAGGTTTGTCTAACTTTTTAAAATATACATGTCAAGTTAATGCTTGTACTGTAGTGATCTGTTTGAATATTAAAGCATACACAAAATTCCTTTAAGACAAAAATTCTGAATTATCCAATCCAAAGCAATGACAGTGTTCAATTTCCAAGAAATAATTTCACACTAAATTATTTCAACCTTGTGTCTGTCAGTCTAGTTTTCAGTTTCTTCTTTACATTAATTTTTGTGTGTATTTGTTGTTTGTTTATAAAAGTGATCCTTAGTTTGCAGAATTCTAAGATTTTTTTTTTAATTTTTTTTATTTATTTGACAGAGGCATAGCGAGAGAGGGAACACAAGCAGGGGGAGTAGGAGAGGAAGAAGCAGGCTTCCCCGCGGAGCAGGGAGCCCGATGTGGAGCTTGATCCCAGGGTCCTGGAATCAGGACCCTGGCCGAAGGCAGACGCCCAACGACTGAGCCACCCAGGCGCCCCGCAGAATTCTAAATTAAAAAAAAAAAAAATGCTTCCCACCCACCCCTCCAAAAGAGTCCATTTGGAAGTTTTATGGTAGAATTTTGGAAGAACCATAGAAAACCACATAGCTTTGAAAACTCAATGGCCGGGGCTGGGGGCAAATATAAGTTGACGAGAAATTTGTGTGAAAGCAGTGATGGCATTGCAAAAAGGAGAATAATTTACAAGTCATGGGGATTTTCTGCATACAACCTGAGGTAAACTTAAATCCAACTTTAACATGTAAAAAATAGTTTACCAAATAGTAAACACTTCCTGAGAAAAGAATTAACTTTATGTGAATTGATATGAAAGTTGTTCATCTTCAAGCAGTTAATTTGCAAGCATGGTACATGAATTATATATTGCAGATTCACCAAGTGAATATGTGTATACCTTAAATCAGGGGAAAAAAAGGAAAATTATTACAGTCTGAATGGTACTGTATTTACTCAAAAGTTAATACCACTTTTTGCTCTTTTATTCTTTTGAACATGCACATTTTTTTCCGTATCTAGTTATCCTATAAAATAAGAAAGCTAAAGTCAAAGTAAAAGTAGTTTAAAGAATATATGAAGCATTAACTTTTTTTTTTCCACATTTAAACCAGGATAGACCTAAATGATATATCTTCACTTATGGTAAAGAGAGAGAAGCTGCTATAACTTAATTAGCTTGCCCTTCTCACCAGCAGCTTTAATTAGGGCACCACTAATTAATGTAGTATTCTTCCAGAGGGCTAAATAGAATCAGCTTCTTTGAATTTGACCTCAGAGGATATGCCATGAACTCTACAATTTTGAGAAAAGCATATCTTGATGGAAAAGTTTACACAGGGAGTTTCTAGAGAGGTACTACTTTTGAAAAGGGAGATATGTTTCACACCCTCCTAAATGTGATCAAGGTATTACTTGAAAATAAGACTTAAAGGTTAAAAACTATGGGAAAAATTTTATTGTCAAATAGATAGAAGAAGATGGACATTTATTTTGTACTGCTCCAAATGGCAGATATTATCATTGGATGAAATTTTGAAGGAATCAGCTTTCCTGGTTAGAAGGAGGGATGTTGTAACAATCAGATGTTTTTTTGTTTTTTTGTTTTTTTGTTTTTTTTTTTTTAAGGTGGGAGTATTTTATCGCAACTTCACAGTATTATTATTATTTTTTTTAATTTGGAATTTGCCAACTCATTCACATATCCCATGGCTTCTGGTCTGCAGAAGCCTTCAAATTGGTCCCTCTGTCACTGTTCTTGCACTTTTGATAGTTCTTTACTCATTTGTTTGAGGTGTCTTTGAAACAATACATCAGGTTCTATAACCACTACTAATAAAATTAATATATTACCTGTTGCCAAAATAATTTTTTTAAAAATTACTACTATTGCCTGGAAGGTCCACACATGATTACTTGCTCCACAGAGAGGGAAAGGGAAAAAGATAATAGAGACAGGGAAAGAGGGAGGAAGGAGGGAAAGGAAAAGTGGAATGAGCAGGAAGAGTTAGGAAGAAGAGAGGACTCAGAAGACTTATACGTTTATGGATTTTTCACATATTGTATTATGAGCATTGTAACATTAAACAGGGATATTGGATACCATTTAAACAACAACAAAAATAGTTTGGAAGTCATGGGAATTTGACAGAGCAAACTGAATGGGGTAACATAAGTACTCCCTAACCATTCTTTGTTTCAATTTATATATAAGTATATTTTTTAGATAAACTGAAAATATACCCTGAATCTGGAAGAAGCCAAACAATGAGCGTGTTCTTTGCTGATCATATGGTCTTTCTCTCATTATAAAGTGTGGTTTCTAGAAACAATGGAACATGTTGGTCAATTACTATCAGAATGAACAGTTCGATAACAACTATTTCAAAATCAGAATTGTTGATACTGGCAGAATCTTTTTTTCTACCCAGATGGATAATAGTTAACCAGCCTATCCATCAGATTAAGTCATTTCATGATCTGAGATAATATTTTATGGTTTTTTTTTTTAACTTTTATTCTGACAAACACACCAAAACACAATTTGACTGAAAAACAAGTAATTTTCAGAAGTCACTCTGTATTTATTGTGTTTGTATATGTTTTTGTTTTTATGTTTACTAATGCGCGATTTCCACTACCTTCAGGTTTTTTGATTGGAACGTAATTTCCACAGATTATAGTGCTAGATTTTGAGGGTTGAATTTGAACCTGGTAGCAATATTTTAGCAGCAAGCCTGAATATTCTTGGCCTGGCCTGACCTCATTAGGCATCTGCAGACAAAGGCTGCACCATGGAGGTGATCCATACGACTGTTTCTATTTCTGACTATGTATTATTATAATATATCCTGCCTACCTCATGCATCTGTTTCCATCACCCATTATTTATTACTTGATTTTTGTTCCTATCTATGTCTTAAATGATTTCATTCTATCTATATTTATTATTGGAAGTTCACTAAAAACAGGTATGAAAAGTAACAATAGAAACCTAAGGATGTAAAAAAAATTTATGGGCTATCTCACTTGAACAATTAGGCTATTGTTTGAATGTAACACAGTATAAACACTGAAAGTGTTTGAGTTGCTACCTGGAACAGTCTTAAGGAAACTGAATAAGCATTATCAGAGCACCCTGGGTATGTAAATTGAAATACTGACACACTTTACTGAGTAAACCAACAAAACTCAAAATTACTTGATTGATTTTTTTCCAGTGTTTAAGTTATTTGTATGGGAATATTTACCCCCAGAATATAAGCTTTTTTAAGGTGGATAGCCAATTCTAAATCATCTCCTTCTCTACTCTAATGTCTAGCACATTAACCTAGAAGTCATTTAAGCCAGTATTCTACGAACTATCCTTATTAGCAATAATAATGCAAATAAATGAGATTTGTCAAGCACTACAATGTGCCAGAAACACGTTTTGCATGCTTTAATGAATTTAAAAAATCCTTAGCAACTTTAGAAAGTAGGAACTATCATCAATCTTATACTAAGGATGGGATGGAACATGCTGAAGTCATATAGTTAACAAATCTAAGTAAATGAGATGATTGTACTTTAAAATGTAAAGAAAAAAGGGAACTCTATAATGTGAATTTCCAAAAGGGAGAGGCATTCTTGAATAATACTGAGTTGACCCAGCAAAAAATGGGAAAGGATGAGCTGTCATTATCCTTTCATTAAACTAGGTCCATGGGACCTTGGCCAAAGTCAGCGTAATGAGGTTGTAATTAAAAAAGAAAAAAAAAAAAAGTTCTGACCTTCTTCCTGGTTGTACTTTGTTCTGAAAGTTTGATATTATCCTTCCTTGGAGAAGCTTGTTTATAATTACATAGATTTTTTTTTTTTCAAACCAATGCAAGTAATATTTTTTGTTGCCCTGTTTGTATGATGAACTATAATTTTACTTATCATAAATGAATAGATGCTTCATCGGGTATATTGATTTCTTTAGTATATAAAGGAGCACAGAAAATGATGAGATTTCCAAAGATGGATAGCAGTATTAGAAATGAGATGATCAAAATTAATACTCAGCCAGGATCTCTTTACTATCTTAAAAAGATAATTAAGATGCAGTTTTGAACAAAGTCAATTTTGAAAAAAATACGATATTGTCTTTCACATTACTTCATATGTAGGTTATAAAAAATAGTTTATGTAGGGGTGCCTGGGTGGCTCAGTCAGTTAAGCATCTGACTCTTGGTTTTGGCTCAGGTCATGATCTCTGGGTCGTGAGATTGAGCCCTGCTTCAGGCTCTGTGCTGAGTGTGGAGCCTGCTTAGGATTCTCTCTCTCCCTCTCCTATTGCCCCCTTCCCCTGTTCTATTTCTCTGTCTCTCTCAAATAAATAAATAAATCTTTAAAAATATAGTTTATATAATTGCTGAATGTGCATATTAAATACTTGAATTTCCTGTTGAGCAATAGCAGACTTAATACCAAATTAGGCATATTTTTTCCTCCAAATGAATATCATCCTTTGAGTCATGTATTTATTCTTATGTAATAGAAGAAAAAATTATTTATTCTTAGCTATTTTATCAATGATGCATTTTTTTTCTAAGATTTTATTTATTTGCGAGAGAGACAATGAGAGACAGAGAGCATGAGAGGGAGGAGGGTCAGAGGGAGAAGCAGACTCCCCGCTGAGCAGGGAGCCCAATGTGGGACTCGATCCCAGGACTCCAGGATCATGACCTGAGCCGAAGGCAGTCGCTTAACCAACTGAGCCACCCAGGCGCCCCAGTGATGCATTTTTATTCAACTATCACAAACAACAATTTCATTAAACTTACCCCATTCATCCTTAACCAGGATATAGCCTAATGAACTGGAAAGCGCATAATATCGATTGTATTTCAGTCAATATTTTCAGAGATGCTATTTATTTGTTAGTAATCATTTGATAAGTTATTTATCATATTTGAGTCTTTCTTCTTCACATATTTAAGTCAAGGATGAGACTTTAAGCATTTACTAAATGTTCATTTATCAGTCCACCAAATTATTGGGGATACCTATTTTTCCTTAAATTTAATTATCACTCATACACACCATCCACATCCTTCCACAGATATAGATCATGGTTTTGTAATCCATTGAGAGTTGACATCTCTGATATTATGGACAGAGGGCTTAATAAGTCTTTGTGGTTTTATTATGTTCTCAAGTGAGCATCTTTCATGTCATGACACTGATTTTACAGTGAAGATCCATTTATCATTTGTTTCACGACAGTTTGATTGTAGGGTTTAGTTTTCTTCTAATATCAGATAACCATTCAATTAACCAACCTTTGTTCCTATCCATTTAAATATTGACATTCATTGAATTTGTTCCAAGTTAAAATTATTATTATACTTTGACCCTTGTCTTTGAAGTAAAGCCTTTTTAGCTCTACAATTGCAATGCAAATTAACATTTAGCAATGACTTTGTAGAACTCTACTAAATTAAAAGGGTTTGAGCCTTTGACATACACTGGAATCAAATTTAGATGCACAGACTTGAAATTTTATCCTTATTTTTCATTTATTTATGGTATATCTATATACACAGACATTACTAAATGTAATTTAATGGATGGCATGCTTTTTCACAATTTTTCTGATGTTCTGGTTATTTGAAGCTTCACAAAATTTTGAATCATTTCTATGGGTCTTCACCTCCTAATAGTTTTGTGTGAATTTAAATTTTAGAACAATAAAACAAGAAACATTGTTAAACAAAATCTTTATGAATAAAAGTCTAATGCATTTCTGATAATCAAATTAAAATTATCAAATTTAAAAATTAAATATAAACTGCCATCTTGCTTTCCAATATACCATCTAAATCTAAGGAAAATAATAAATGTATATTGTTATTGTTGATCTCCCTGCCTCTGCCATTGTCTCATTCAGTCTCTCCTCAACACAGCATCCTGAATGTTCTTATATTAAGACTTCAATCCAGGGCACCTAGGTGGCTCAGTAGGTTAAACATCTGCCTTCAGCTCAGGTCATGATCCCAGGGTGCTGGGATTGAGTCCCACATCATGCTCCCTGCTCAGCGGGGAGTCAGCTTCTCCCACTCTGTCTACTCCTCCCCCCTGCTTGTGCTTTCTCTAGAGCGCGCTCTCTCTCTCAAATAAATAAATAAAATCTTTAAAAAAAAAAAAGGCTCCAGTCCAGATCCTGTTACACTTTTGTATCAAATCCTGCCATCACCACCCATCTCATTTCTTCTCAGAAATGTCAAGAGTATGTTACACAATTTGGCTTCCCACCTACTTGAACCCACTTACTATTTTGTTCCAGCCACACTTTATTCCTTGTGATTTCCTCTTAAAAATGTTTAGCAAGCTCTGCACTCAGGGCATTTGCACTTTTTCTTCCCTTTGCATGGAATACTCTTCCCTTCAGTTTCTGCCTGGTTGATCTCTTCATAGAGGAGGCAGTGTCAGCTTCTCGGTAACCAGTTCCTGAGCTCTAAATAATATCCTAGTGACATTTCAATAATTCATAGCCTCTTTCCTACCTTATTTTTCATCATAGAAATTTCCATCTTCTGACATCAGGTTTAGGGGATAAAAGTCTTTTGTTTTTTGGGGTTTTTTTTTAGATTATTTATTTATTCATTTTAGAGAAAGAGAAAGAGTGTGAGGGGGGAGGGGCAGAGGGAGAGAGAGAAAGAAGCAGACTCCCTGCAGAGCGTGGAACCCAACGCAGGGCTCATATGACAATGAGATTATGACCTGAGCCAAAATCAAGAGTTGGCCCCATAACCACCTGAGCCCCCCAGGTGCCTCACAAGATTTTTGTTTTTTAACCTTGATTTCTAATAATTGTATCTTATGTTAGGAGCTGGAAAACATAAAGCAAAATCAAACTATTTTTACTTACCACCAACCAGTTATGGAAAACCAAGATATATGAAATATATTTGCAATTTTGTTATAGATTTGGATAGGACAGTCTTTCATATGGCAAAGATTTTTTTTTCTTGAACCTTTATTCATTTTTTTCATTGAATTCATGAGCACCAATCTGACAATGTTAGAGCATCCCTTCTAAACCTTTCCTTATTGGAGAAAACCAGTATTCAGTGAAAGAAAAAAATCATGTGAACTTTTTTGAATATTTCCTACACAAGCATGCTTTACTATTTCAAAAAGAGACATATAAGGAAAATATTTCCATCTTTAAGACCCATTTTTATTGAGAATTTTGCTAATTACCTGAAGGTATTTAGTAGAACATTTAAGTCAATTAAAAGTCAATTAAAAAACATGTCTTTCTTAAGAAAGGCCATCCTCATTTTTCATATCAATAATTATTCAACTCAGTGTTTAGATCCCAGTCATGGAAGAGAATGTCAGACAATTGTGATAAAGCATGGATATTTTCTTATGAAAAACTTGGCTTCAAAGCACTCTTTCTGAACATCAGGGGAACTTTCAAATTTAATTAAAGGGCTGATTATCCTCTTGGATATTCTGAATGGTTCTAAACAATGGAGGGAGAAAATACACACTTTGCTTTCAGTGGGCCCTCTAACTAAAAATTAATACAGCTGTGCTTTTTTATTGTTATATTATTGTGTTAATCATGATTAAGTTACATACTTAAGTCACTATTAATATTCTAAAAACCTTTCCTAAATATTTCAACAACCTACACTAAATTATTATCTTTATTTATTATTTATTTTTTAGAGAGGGAGTGGGGTAAGAGGCAGAGGGGGAGAGGGAGAGAGAGAATCTTAAGCAGTCTCCACGCCCAGCAAGGACCCCAATGCCGGGCTTGATCTCATGACCCCAAGATCATGACCTAAGCTAAAATCAAAACAGACACTTAACCAACTGAGTCACCCAGGCGCCCCAATTAAATTATTGCACAAATATTGAAAATCAGTCTGTAAAGTTTTGTCAACCAAAAAATATGCTAAATAAAACTACTCTTTTTTTAAATGTTATAATAATCACATGTTATTTAAAAATAATAGATATACTTATGAGATAATATATATTTATGTATACGTATATATAATTTGTATTTTATTTCTGTATGTAATATATATATACATGTAAATGATTAAGTTATTTTGTCTTACAAATAATAAGCTTCAAAACAATTTAAGAAATTTGTTATTATATAACAGTAATGCTAATTAATTCCAATCTGTTCTTACATGAAATAAATCAGCATTTTATCCATTTACTTTAAATGGAGAGCATTATTCTGTTATCATTAAACCATAATTAAATTATAATTATAAGTTATAATTGAAGTAATTAAATGAAGTCAATTTTAATTTTTCACTATATTTAAAGTTATTTATTTTTGTAACAGAATTGCTATCTCAATTAATTTTAATTTGTCATCAATTGAAAAATTAAGGACGTGAATTCATTATAGTATTTGGTCATGAAGCATGCTTTCTTTTTTTTTTTTTTTTAATTTTTTTTTTATTCTTATGTTAATCCCCATACATTACATCATTAGTTTTAGATGAAGTGTTCCATGATTCATTGTTTGTGCATAACACCCAGTGCTCCATGCAGAACGTGCCCTCCTCAGTACCCACCACCAGGCTAACCCATCCTCCCACCCCCCTCCCCTCTAGAACCCTGTTTGTTTTTCAGAGTCCATCGTCTCTCATGGTTCGTCTACCCCTCCGATTTCCCCCGCTTCATTCTTCCCCTCCCGCTACCTTCTTCTTCTTCTTCTTTTTTTTTTTTTCTTAACATATATTGCGTTATTTGTTTCAGAGGTACAGATCTGAGATTCAACAGTCTTGCAAAATTCACAGCGCTTACCAGAGCACATACCCTCCCCAGTGTCTATCACCCAGTCACCCCATCCTTCCCACCCCACCCCCCACTCCAGCAACCCTCAGTTTGTTTCCTGAGATTAAGAATTCCTCATATCAGTGAGATCATATGATACTTGTCTTTCTCTGTTTGACTTATTTCACTCAACATAATACCCTCCAGTTCCATCCACGTCGTTGCAAATGGCAAGATCTCGTTCCTTTTGATGGCTGCATAATATTCCATTGTATATATATACCAGATCTTCTTTATCCATTCATCTGTTGATGGACATCTTGGCTCTTTCCACAGTTTGGCTATTGTGGACATTGCTGCTCTAAACATCGGGGTGCACGTACCCCTTCGGATCCCTACTTTTGTATCTTTGGGGTAAATACCCAGTAGTGCAATTGCTGGATCATATGGTAGCTCTATTTTCAACTTTTTGAGGAACCTCCATACAGTTTTCCAGAGTGGCTGCACCAGCTTGCATTCCCACCAACAGTGTAGGAGGGTTCCCCTTTCTCCGCATCCCCGCCAACATCTGTCATTTCCTGACTTGTTAATTTTAGCCATTCTGACAGGTGTGAGGTGGTATCTCATTGAGGTTTTGATTTGGATTTCCCTGATGCCGAGCGATACTGAGCACTTTTTCATGTGTCTGTTGGCCATTTGGATGTCTTCTTTGGAAAAATGTCTTTTCATGTCTTCTGCCCATTTCTTGATTGGATTCTTTGTTCTTTGGGTGTTGAGTTTGATGAGTTCTTTATAGATTTTGGATACTAGCCCTTTATCTGATATGTCATTTGCAAATATCTTCTCCCATTCTGTTGGTTGTCTTTTGGTTTTGTTGACTGTTTCTTTTGCTGTGCAAAAGCTTTTTATCTTGATGAAGTCCCATGAAGCATGCTTTCTTGAACAAGTATCACTTGAGTAAGTTTTGAGGTTGATGAATTACTTTCCTTCCACTATAATCTTGATTTGTATTTTAAAAATAAACACTGGGGTATGTTATTGATAACAGTAAATTAGGATTTTCCAAAAATACTGAAATCCTTAAAAACTGAAAAAAAAATCCATCCTAGATTCATGTATTCACTTTTTTTTTTTTTTTGTATGTGTATGCATGTATATGTAGGGACGATTGTGGCGAGTGGCATTCTGCTGTTCACAAAAATGAAAGTACAGTCTATGATTTCAAGGATGCACACTAAGTGGCGGATAGAAAAATATTTTCCATTATACACTGGGTGATTACATGTAAGGTGCTATGGTGAAATAGAGAATGAAGGAACACAGAAACCAGACTACACTGAAAATATAATAAGATAAGTAAGTGGGAGAAAACTGGAGACGCATAGGCCATGTTAAGAGGAGGAGATATTGTCCACTTAAAAGCTATGTTGTTTCTAGAGGACTGGGGAGAGTTATGTTCAAAGAGCTAAGTAAAGTTAAAATTGTAACCTATCCTTACAGTCATAAAAAATGTATAAAATGCTTAAGTCAACTGAGTAATAGTGGCAAATACATTTGCATTTTAGGAAGTTGATGAAAAACTGGAAGTAGTTGTATTGGGAAAGAAATGGGAGTCAGTGATATTAAATTAATTGAGTATATCTTTTTGTTTCTTTAAACCATGTAACCAATCCCATGAGATTACTTAATGCCTTTGCCCCACATCCTTTACACTGCTGCAGGATGTCAATTCTAAAAAAAATAAAAAATAAAAAGCAGAAATGATAAATTAATTTAATGTGTCTGCTCTTGCTTAGACCTAGTCAGTCAATCTAAACTATAATGTTCATTTAGGGGCGCCTGGGTGGCTCATTCGTTAAACATCTGCCTTCGGCTCAGGTCATGGTCCCAGGGTCCTGGGATCTAGCCCCGCATCGGGCTCCTTGCTCAGCAGGGAGCCTGCTTCTCCCTCTCCCACTTCCCCTGCTTGTGTTCCCTCTCTCGCTGTCTCTCTCTCTGTCAAATAAATAAATAAAAAATCTTGAAAAAAAATAAAATAAACTATAATGTTCACTTAGACCAGGTTTACAGTGGCCCAATGCTGGGATATTCAATGATCCATCCTTAGTTGCAACAAAGATGAGCTCTATGCCCATGAAGGCCCCACTCTAAGAATTATTCTGTATTTATGCCTAGTTTCCATATTAGACCTCACCAGTTTCTTTTCCTAACTTGTTAGGGATCTTAGTATATACGAATGCAACTATTCATATATTTTTTTTAAAAAACAAGTTTAGTACATTCAAAATAGTCCAAGCTACATGGTAGATGTAAGGATGCAAGTATTTGCTGTACTAGATTCTAGGAATACTACTGATGTACAAATAGCTCCCAAATGTTCCAGCTCCACTCAAATAAACTATCATCAAAGGCTAATTATTTTGGATATAATACTAATAACCATATTTGGAATTCATACTTTGTTATCCTTTCAAAAACACGCTTACACAAATGTGATTTTCATTTGAATCAGATAGCAAGGACAAAACTTCTTTTCCTTGTCAGCTGGATTCTGTATGTCCTCAGTCTGTCCTTTCTTACTTGATGGTCCAGAAGAATTCTGAAAACCTCTCACAAGAAAGTATGGGAATTTTGGTATAAATTAACTTCTGGTAGATTATATATATTCCTTTTTTATAATTATGAATAAAGTTAAAGTCTGCATTAATAGAATTGTATGAATTTGGGAAAAATAATTTAGCTAGGTAAAAGAAGCATAGCTTGTTTGAGGCTAAAATGACACAATAAAGATACAGCGATTGAAAACTAAAATGCACTGTGTACATAATCGATTATGAAAACTTAGGTATGAAGTCATCTAAAAAATAAAAGATAAAAAGGAGGTCATTCATTCATTCATTTATTCAATAAATACTTATCACATATTTACCATGTGCCACATAGTCATTTAGGACCTGAGATACATTAATGAAAAAATAAAAAACAAAAATAATGATTCATGCCCATGCAGAGCATGGCAAGCAGGAGAAGATAAACAGGAAATATCAGACTTCGAAAATAAATTAATTATATAGTATGTGAGAAAATAATTCATTTTACAGAAAAAGAGTGTAACAGTGGGCCAAGTAAAGATGATCAGGAGTTTTAATTATGGGGGAGGGAGGTGGCATAGCTGTGTGATCAGTCTTTTGTGAAAAGATGAAATTTGAACATACACTTGAAGTAAAGGAGGGATTTAGGCAAGCATATATCTGGGAACAGTTTGATCAGAATCCTACAATGAGAGTATGCTTCTGTATTCAAGAAGATTAATATAACAAGACCTGAGGAAGCAAAAAGAAAAATAGCCAGACAGGACTCAAAAACATTAGTGGCAAATCATGTAGGATTTTATAGTCATTGTAAAGACAAGGGGAGGTATTGTAAAATAAAATTGGAGGTGATACAAGGACTGGGATAGAGGAGTAGTATAATTTGACATATTTTGAAAAAGCAATTTGTGACTAAGGCAGGGATGTAAGCAAAGAGTAGTATTGAAGACTATTATAGGCAGGAAAGGACAGAGGCTGGGCCATGGGAATAGGAATAGAGCCAGTAAGACATTTTTAGAACCGTCATAGGTTTCCAAAGAGGAGACAGTGGGATTTATCTGAATGTAAGAACTGAGAGAAAAAGAGATGTTAAGGGTGAGTCCACAGTTTGTGGCTTGAGCAAAAAGAGCAGAAGAGCCACCAACTAAGAGGAGGCTTGCCATGGGAGAATGGTTTGCCGAATAAGTTTAAGTTCCTTGTCTCCACATTTCGAACCTTTCAGCATCTGACCTGGGCTAAAGTGAGGTTCTCGGCCTTTCCTCACTTTAAAGAAAGTTACTACATATTTGTTAAAAAGATAAAAATAACCTGCTATGTAGTGAACATCAAAGACCATGTAATATCCCTCTTCACTTACAGATCACACATTTTAACAATCTTTTTTTTAGATATTTATCTTTTTCATATCATTGTCAAAGATAACCCTTCACTAGACACCCTTGTTCACAAATATTTGTTAAATCATCTTATTTCAAACTGTTGTGATCTACTTTAAGTACTGGTCCAAAGTCTTTACTGTTTTAATAGATTTTGATATAATTTCTAAATCCTTCTACAGAGATGTTTTAAAGGATAATATACCCAAACAGCTTTGAATATGAGAGTCTATATTTCCAAAGACATTTATAAGCATTGGCATTTTTCTTTATCAGTATAGATGGCAGAATTTATCTCACTCTTTTGTGTTATATGCTTTTATATTTTTTAAAGCAAATTGTATTTATTATTTTAAGAATTGCGTCTCTGGGGGCACCTGGGTGGCACAGTTGGTTAAGTGTCTGACTCTTGATTTTGGCTCAGGTCATGATCTCTGGGTTTTGAGACTGACCCCCACCCACATCAGGCACTGTGTGGGCTGGAGCCTGCTTAAGATTCTCTCCCTTTGCCCCTCCCCCTAAAAAAAAGAATCGCCTCTGATATTTATATGATTTTATATTTCAGTGTTCATTTTTTCTTTTGTCAGGCACACCTATTTGTATAGTGATGGTATTAAAGTTTTGAAGGATAAGAGATTTTGCAAATCCTTTTTTAATCTGGGCATTTTCCATTACACATTTTGCACGAAATTCATTTATTCAGGTTTATTATCCTTTCTCTTTATATTAAATACCTTTTCCTTATTGTTGGGAGAAAGGCAAGGATGTCCACCTTCAACAGTTGTATTAATCATTATCCTGAGCAATAAGAATAAAGGTTAATTGAAAGCATAATTAGGAAGAAAGAATTAAAAACTATCTCAATTTGAAGATGGCATAATTAAGTAGAAAATCCTAAAAACCAAACAACAAACTATGAAAATGAGGAATTTAGCAAAATTTTAGGATACAACATCAGTAAACAAAAATAAAATGTATTTCTATAGAACACACAATTAATTGGAAATATTTGAAATTCTATTTTCTATAGTGTTAAAAACCATAAAACACTCATGGGAAATTTGAACCAAATATGTGTAAGTCCTGTCCATTGAAAAGTATAAAACAAACCTAAGAGAAATTAAGCAAAATTTCAATAAATGAAGGGATATATTGTGTTCATGGATTGAAAGATTTAATCATTTTAAGTTGCTACTTCTCAAATTAATTGATTGGTTCAATATGATATGAATTATAATCACAGGAGACTTTTTTTTAGAAATTTACAAGCAGTTTTACAATTCTACAGAATATGCAGAGGACCCAGAGCAGTCAAAGCAATCTTAGAAACATAGTGCATATTTGAAGAACATACACTAACTGATTTTGACATTTACTTTAACAATGTAATGGTAAAAGCAATGTGGTAATCACATAAGGATAAGTATGGATGAAATGGAGAAATCAAACAGATCCGCATTTGTATGATAAATTGATTTGAAACAAAGGCAAAAAAAAAATCAATGGCAAAAAGGATATCTTTTCAATAACTGGTACTGGAACAATGGGATACTTATTTTTTCATTTCTTCTTTTTTTTTTAATCTGATTTATCCCTCTAGATGCATTCTGTGTCTTTCTGCTTTTTCTTCTTCTTCTTCTTCTTCTTTTTTTTTTTTTTTTTAGGTCCTTTTCCCCACAGTCTGTTATATTTACTTCACTACTCAGTAATTCATTCTTGATAACCACAAGTGACATAAAATCAAAACAAAACAACATACATAACATAATGGGTAATAGCAAAGGAATTATTGCAAAGAATATGGCTGACATAAAGGGTCCAGAAAAAGCAGGACTTATAAATATCATCATGGAGTATAAGTGACAAAGAGTAGCTTCAAAACACTTGAAAACAAAAATATGTGTTTTATTGTTCTTGTTTTCATTGTCATTTCCCTTATTTTGTTTTGCTTTGGGACCTATTATTTTCTGAAATTGGGAATACAAAACATAACAACAGAGTGTCTCATTTTGAGGGGCTGGTGAATACCAGACCCCACAGAGGCCACTTAGTGGGGCTCTATGAAACACATGCCATGGATAATGGCCTATTCATACACACCTTCATGTATTACTGGTCAAGCTCGGAGCAGCAAGCAGAAAGAAAAACACAAATAAATAAGAATCTTCCCTATCTTCCAGGAAGTCATCCTGTAGATCAATACATAGGAATGTAAACAAGCAATTTACATCTAGTCAGTGAGGGGAATGGTATGATAGATTGGGACTCAGAAGCTATGGCACCCCAGACAAAAAACAACTAAGTCCTGTGAGGAGTGGATGTGAATTATAAAAGAACATTATATACTATAGGTTAAAAGGTCTGGAGTAAAAATAAGGCTTCTAAATGTAAGTGCCTCTGAATTGATCCTTTAAGAAAAGTGGCCTCTGTCCAAGTTCTGAAATAATTAAGGAGTACTGCTATTTTTCAGGTAGTGGACAAGATAATATATGTATATCGTACATTGTTCTTTAACCCTTGCAGCAAATTCGTGAAGTATCTGTTATTAACTGAAGTCTAGAGAAGGTA
The DNA here is from genome assembly GCF_002201575.2 of Neomonachus schauinslandi. NCBI lineage: Eukaryota > Metazoa > Chordata > Mammalia > Carnivora > Phocidae > Neomonachus > Neomonachus schauinslandi. The sequence goes on along the minus strand of NC_058405.1, from coordinate 20,766,719 downwards.
AGTAATTTGCTCACCATGTATCCACAACAAAATAGGGATTTAAATCTAGTTTTTAACTAACACCAAGGGCTGGCTTCTTTCCATTGCACTAGTGATTTTAAACTGGGTCGTTTTTTCCCCTAGAATACATTTGACAATGTCTGGAGATATGTTTGGTTGTCACAACTGGGAGAGGGGTGCTCTTGGTGTCAATGAACAGAGGCCAGGAATGCTACTAAACATTCCACAGTGTACATGCCATTCCCCACAACAGAGAATTATCCATCCCAAAATGTCAATAATGCCAAAGTTGAGAATCTCTGCATTATACCAGCCCAGGCAGAAGGGAGAGTGTTCTGAAGAGATTCGAGAGAACATCAGTTTTCATAGCTACAGTTGAATGCTATGATAAAGAATCTGAAATGTATGCTAAGACCAATATTCTGCACCAACAATACATTGTAATTTTCTTCTAAATTCTGTTCCCCTGTAAACCCAGAGGATATGTACATAATATTGCTACTATGAAATTGTTCTCCTCACATTCTCTTCAAGAAAAAATTCAGACACTACCGACTCATACATACAAAGACACACACACACGTATCACACCAACATAAAAATAAATGTCAATATAATCAGAAACCATATTTTGATTGTGAAATTGTGTGTAATTCCTGACAATTTAATATTAAATATTAAATATGTTTTATAAAATTTAAAAAAATGATTGGTAGTGTACATTTTTAGAACACAACATGCCAAATCCTGTACATCTAATGCAAAATACTAGAAGCAATTCCATTTGTAGAAAAAGTTCTTGATTTTCACACCAGGTAGAATTTAGAGAAGGAGCAGTGATCCGAGAAGCTTACCAATTCATTTTAGTGCTACCAGTGCATGCAGAAGAGATGGAAAAAAGGGAAGGGGGAGAAACAGGAAAATGAAGATGGTAGAAAGCTCATTCCAGTTATTATAGATTGAATCTACAAAGCCAGCCAAAGGGTGAGATTTCATGGCACATGGGCTGACCTCTAGTAGGCTGTCAACTGCCACACATTACCACATAGGAAGCTAAGACAGTTTAGGGTTTAGTGAGGAAAAAAAAAAAAAAGTAGGTAAATGTGTCACATTTCTGTATAGTTAGCAATAATTTTTCCAAAGACAACTATTAGTATTCCCATAAAGAATATTATACTTCTGATTCTTATATAATGTGATAATAATGGCTATTATAATGTTATATAGTTATCCACTTAATAGTCCTTCGTAATTTTTCCCTTAAGAATATAGTGCTTGGCTTAAAGCAAAAATTTGAAATCACAAAGTATCCAGTACTTTGAGGGAAGTTAAATTAAAAATGGACTAACTGCTCAATTACCCAGCTAATTAAATTATTTTCTTCTGTCCCTCTTCTCCTCTTCTCTCCTTTCCTTCTCTCTCTCTTTCACTCTAAACCCAGAAAGACTTTTGGTGACAAACACAAGTTGTTAGAATTTGAGATATTATCCATTAACAATTCCATTCACCATAATGATGACAGATATATTCATATCTCAGGTAAAATGTATGTATTTATTTTCATTTGGTATTTTAACTGACCTATTTCAAGAGGGTAATTTCTTTTTTTTTTCTTAAAGAATGTAAATTCTTAATTTTTTTTTAATTTATTTGAGAGACAGCGAGAGAGGAAACACAAGCAGGGGGAGTGGGAGAGGGAGAAGCAGGCTCCCCGCGGAGCAGGGAGCCCGATGTGGGACTCGATCCCAGGACCCTGGGATCATCACCTGAGCCAAAGGCAGACGCTTAACGACTGAGCCACCCAGGTGCCCCAAGAGTGTAAATTCTTAATGTAAATTGATTTTCATGCAGTCTGGAAAGAATCATTCCAAGGAATTTTTGAGTGAGAAAAATTCTATCTGTATACCCTGAAACTTCTCCCATTGTGAATATTTCCCTTAGGCAATCATTTATTTCTAGATCATGTATGTAAGTTAGCACTTTCTCATTAATTTTCTATCTTTGTCTAAGTGAACTACATCGTCTATTTAAGTGTCTATTTTGTATCTTTGTCTATTTAAGTGAATTCTGACCAACAGACACAAAAATGTTAGACTTGTTGCTTTAGAATAGATTGTTTCTCAAGTGTATAACATGAATAATCATTATATAGAACAATTAGGGGATTTTTATTCTAACCATAACCTCATGATTCTTTATCATACTACATGGCAATTTCAAAAATAATAAAAAGTATCCTCTAAAACATTAAATACAACAACACCCTGAAAATATAAACTAGGTGTAAAAACGTACGTTTTTAATCTTGCTATTGAGTACAACTTCAGGACTAAATGGAGAGATGAGGAGTTATAGTAAAATTTCAGCTGTTAACCTCTGACATAAAGAATAGCATTTAAACTATTTATTTACTTTGGACATTAAGAAAATGGGGTCTTTAACACTTTTGAAAACATATCACACCTGAGAAAGAGAGCTGGAAAAACAAACAAACAAACAAACAAGGAAAGAAACCTCTATTCATGAGGAAAGGGCATTCCACCTTCTGATCCCAAGAATTAAACTGGGGGGGTTGGTAAGAACACTGACACCCCCAAATATCCAGAGATAAGTGTGAGCCTAAGATTGAGGCTTAAACAGATCATTAACTCCACACCCATCACAGGGGCAACAGTGGTGAGTGATATTGAAGGGGGAGAGAGGCCCTCACTGACAGGCGTGCAAAGTAACAGGAGAGCAGACAGAAAAATTTTTTGCAAACCATCGCTAACCTAAACACAAGGTAATGAGGGAGGGATTTAAAGCCTTTTGTGCACTAAGAGTAAAGATAGCAAAAACAAAGGTTACACAAAGTTTAAAAATATAAAGTAATGTATCTGTGATCTTTTTATAACAGTCTGATTAATTTCTAGGAATGCACCATATTTACTTACTTTTTTCTTGGCCAATCCCAAACTGTCTTAGCTTTCAATATGGTAATGTATCACAGTTGACAGCTTTTAGATATCAGTTTGAATGCCATGAGAAGCTCGCTCAAGAGCTGATCTTTCTGATTCAGTCTTAATATCAGAATTCTTGACTGTCTTCATTTTCCTTATTTCTCCCACATCTCTTCAATGTGTACTGGTAGCGCTGAAAGAATTGATATTCTTGGATCATTCACTGCTCCTGTAAATTTCACCTAGGATGGAATTTCAGGACATTTTCTTTTTGTAAATGAGATTATTGCCAGGATTTTGCATTCATTGCAAAATGGGACTTTATCAAATTAAAAACTCTAAAAAAGAAGACACTATGTGAATAGAAAGTAAAAAAACTGGGAAATATATTTGAAAATAAGATAGATGACAAAAGTTTTGTATCCATAATGCTTTTTTTATTTCGTTCTTATGTTTCTAGGTTTTTGAGAAGGAAGTTTAGATTAATTTGAGACTTTTCTTTGTGCATGTATTTAGTGTTGTAAATTTTTCAATACTGCACTGTGTCCCACATAGTTTGAAATTCCTTATGCCATCTTCATTCAGTTCAGTGTATTTTTTTTTATTTCTCCTGAAACATTCTCTCTTTATCCTAAATTAAAAATGTATTGTTTTTTTTCTAAGTATTTGTAGATTTTCCTATTATCTTCCTATTTATTTCTACTTTGATTCCATTGCGGTTGGAGGACACATTCTGTATGATTTCAATTCTTGTAAAGTAGTGGAGATTTTATTTATGGCCCAATTTTTCATCTGTCTTGGTGGAAGTTCTTTGAAAATTGGGAAAAAAAAGTGTATTTTGCTCTTATTTAGTGGAATATTCTATAAATGTCAATTGAATAGTGTTGGTTGATATTGTTGATTTTTTTTCTGATTTTCTTGGTTGTTCCATCAATTTTTGATGGAGAGGAGTTGAAGTCTTCCATGATAACTGTGCAGTTCTATTTCTCTTTTGTTCCACATGTTTCACATATGTTGCAGTTCTGTTTCTTGGTGCACATACATTTAGAATTGTTGTCTTTCCTGTGGATTGGTCTTGCATGGCAGTAGGAGAGTAAGAGAGCTCCCTGGGGTCCTTATTATAAAGTATTAATCACATACAGGACTTCATCTTCATGATCTAATTACCTCTCAAAGTTTCCACCTTCTAATACCATCACCTTGGGGATTAGGTTTCAACATGTAAATTGGGGGGGGGGGAGGCACAAACATTCAGTCCGCTGCACTGTCCCACTCTTCAGATATCAATAGAGATCTCACTCCCTCAGAAAAGACATTTCTGACCTATACGAAACGGTCAGGTTATTTTCTCTCATAAATGCCTGATCATTTCTTTCATAGGATTTATCATAATCTGTAGTAAGTTATATGAGTATATTAAGGATGTATTTTTTCCCTTTTCCATTTAAAAGTAAGCTCCATGAGGGCAGGAACCATGCTTGTATTATTTTTGGCTATATTCTCAGTGTTGAGCAGTTGTCTGGTATCCAGCAAATAGTCATTGATTGAATTAGTGTTTACTTCCAATAATAATATAAAGATATATACATTGTTGGCTCATAAAAGATATTTTATACTGTATTAAAAACATGAAAATGATGGATATGAAAGACAGGGTTTGTTGATTTGCTTGCACATGCAAGTAATGGATCATTTAATCACACAAAACTTCTCAGAAAAGTTCATAATTTATTAATCTCTATTCTATTCTATTGCTAGATGCACCTGTGAACTTACATAATAAAGTACAATACCACTTATTTTCTAGTTGAAATAATTTACAATCCACTTAGGTTAACATATTAAGTTAATTGCTGAGCGGATAATAGCATTTATTCTACCTAGTACTGAATACATACTATTCCTCTGGTTTGCTGAAAAAATCATATCCAGTATAAACTCGTTTAATTTTTTTAATTATTATTTCTATTTAAATTTAATTAGCCAAGGTATAGTACATCATTGGTTTTTGATATAATGTTCAATGGTTCATCAGTTCAGTATGACACCCAGTGCTCATAACTCATCACATCACATGCTCTCCTTAATGTCCATCACCCAATTACCCACCCACGCACCCACCTCCCTTTCCGCAAACCTCAGTTTTTTTCCCTGGAGTCAAGAGCCTCATATGGTTTGTCTCTCTCTCCGATTTCTTCCCATTCAATATTCCCTCCCTTTCCCTATTGTCCTCTGTGCTATTCCTTATGTTCCACATATGAGTGAAACCATATGATAATTGTGTTTTTCTGATTGACTTATTTCACTTAGCATAATCCCCTCCAGTTCCATCCATGTCGATGCAAATGGTAGATAGTCATCCTTTCTGATGGCTGAGTAATATTCCATTGTATATATGAACCACATCTTCTTTATCCATTCATCCATTGAAAGACATCTTGGGTCCTTCCACAGTTTGGTTATTGTGGACATTGCTCCTATGAACATTGGGGTGCATATGCTCCTTCTTTTCACTACATCTGTATCTTTGGGATAAACTTGTTTAATTTTAACTCTTAGTTGTGTTGGCCTTCTATTGTTATCACATTTATGAACTATGTAATAGCAACAACAATAGACTGAGGAGAAAAGAGAGGATAAAGAAAAGTAGATGTGAAAATGGGAAGAAGGAGGTGATGTATCTCTGAATGTCAATCTTCTTAGCTTAGACCAGCAAAAAGAGTATTATTAAATATTTGTTACATTCAACCAAGGCCACAAAAATTAAGAATGGGAGGATGCAGAAAATGTGGTGTAAAAGGGAGCACTAGTGAGGTAGATGTGGGAGCAATGAAAAATGAAAATAATTGTGAATGGAAGAAAGAATGAAAAATATAACAATCAGTGGGGGAATGCATTATGTAATGTATTCTGTACACTGTAAATCCCTCAAATAAATTTGTATTATTCCTAGGCTACATTAATGTAATGAATTTATATTCTAAGAAGAATTGGTCAAAGTTTTCAGGCAACAGTAATGTTTGTGTATAACTTTTGATTTGATGAAGTAGCTATAGAAAGTAACTTCAATCCTTTATAGAATATAGAAGGACATAGTTTATCAGTCATCATGTTTATATGATTCTTGTATCATTACTATAAAATGCCTTAAACACTATTTACCCATTCTTTTACAGAGCTTACTTTGAGTAAGTGGAATTAGTGTTTTGAAACTACATTAACTAAAAGATTTCTAGATTTGAGTGCATCTTTCATCTTCCCTGTTTTGTAAGGATGAATCAATAAAATAGCTTTGTACCTGCACAAGTTGGAACAATTTCAGAAAAAGGGATTGTTACCCCTTTGCTGTTGATGTCACTGTCATAGAAGCTATGGTGACAGTGGAGAAACCACATTTTCAGCCATATTCTCATGATGGAGCACTGAGAGAGAGAGAAGTGGATCAGCAAGATTCCTTCTCTGTCACAACTACAAACAGACAGGAGCAACAGTTATTCATTCTTACAAGTAAAGATACTAGCAGCCCCCACTGTGAATGTGATTATAAAATTCATTCCTCTACAAAATGCATAAATTTCCTAGAATCCCTGTAGAGCCTTCTAGCGTAACTTGCAAAGAAGCATTTGAAGAGGTTTTAGTATTTGTTTAGAGACTTCTGCTCAGTGCTAATACTTCTTACATCTGTAATTATGGCAAAATTCTACTTACATGTACACACAGAAACACACACACATGTTGATCTTTTCTAAAACCTCGCTCAACTTAATATTAGCTTAAATATAATTAGCCTTAAGATAAATTCAAGGGGGAATCTGCTTCATCTTAGAGTTATCTTTCAAGAAGATGTACCAATAACCATTCAGTTTGAGTTGATCAATGGCAATAGGGATTTTAAAGATAAGGTATATCATGCCCAACTCAAAAGAAAAGGCTGGAAGATTACTTTACCAGCACTTAAAGATTATTTAACTACTTAATTTCCAGATATGAATTACTAAATATGTAGGAGAGACATAGAAACATTTTATGTAGGGTCAGAAGGAAATAGAATTATCAACATTCATTGTATTCAGTCATCTATCACCATAGATACCAAGGCTAAAACTTAGTTTTTTTATATAAGTGAGTATATTATAGAATTTCATTATATAGTGTACCTAAAGCAATTCATACTTCATGGAAAATGTAAAGTTTGAAAAATGTCTAAAATCTTATGAAAAACTTGCTTTGAAGGAAATGTATGTAATATTCTGAATGGAGTGTTTATAATAAATCTTAATCAGATTCTCTTTGTGTTCATAAACCCCCAATCCTAGTGTTAAAGAGCCCCAGTACTAAAGTATTTGGGATTCAGAAGAACCATTCTTACAAAAAATTAAAGGGAAGAGATTACATATTGACAAGAAGAATTTAGTAAATTAGAAATGTCAGTACTCAAAAGGAAGGAAGCATTTATAAAATGGAGTGTCACCCAGAAAACCAACAAAAAAAGCGGGGGGACAAATTGACTAAACAGCTATTCACACAAAGTTGCTTCTTGAGTTAGACTGTTTGACATATGGGCGCCTGGGTGGCTCAGTTGGTTAAGCGACTGCCTTCGGCTCAGGTCGTGATCCTGGAGTCCCAGGATGGAGTCCCGCATCGGGCTCCCTGCTCGGCGAGGAGCCTGCTTCTCCCTCTGACCCTCCCCCTTCTCATGTACTCTCTCTCATTCTCTCTCTCTCAAATGAATAAGTAAATCTTTAAAAAAAAAAATAGACTGTTTGACATAACTAGTATTATAAAGCCATGTGACCAGTGTACCCATAAACACTTCCTTGAAGTAATTATGAAAAGAGACTTACTGCAACTTGTTAGTTTTGATAAGCATGATTCTATACGCACTGCACAGTTTTTACTTCAAGAGAAAGAAGAACTTGCCCAGCATCCCCCTAGTACACACACGTGTTCATGACACACTTGTAGACAAACACCCACACATCTGCATTTGCTCTTTAGCATTGTGGACATTTAGCACACAACTGGTCACATATGAGTTGTTCATTAAACTCTGATGCATAGAATTGATAAATTAAAGGGAAGTCTCAATGTGTTTAGTTCACAGACACATATTGTTATCTCAGATACAGACAGATATTGATTCCTTGGGATGGTTGCCATAATTAGGACACTCCACTTTTACTCTGGTAAAATTTAGAGTTAGTGCTTATAATAACATTAGCATTGATGGTATCTTTCAAATAAAGCGTGGAATATATCTGGTAATATCTTCAGATGCATAAGCTATGATAATTTTGTTAAAGTATTTTATGGGACAGTAATGCCTCCTTGTGTTGATAAATTAAATCGATAAAACACACCTATGTTTTACTTCTTGACACAAGAGATGGGATATTTAGGTAACATATCACCAACATTAGGTGTTTTCTGGAATTGTATTGAAATATCCTAAACTTCAGTAAAGGCTTAAGGACCTATCAGAAAAACGTAAAATGATAAAATAATCTTGCTATGGAAAATTGGCATGTATTCTAATCTTGGAAGAAATTGCAGCTAATATTAGCCATAAAGAGTTGATAAAGTCATAAAGAATGTGAGATTATCCTGAAATTTTCAAATTTAAAATATGTGTAAGGTGTGGTTATCTATCAACAAAACAAAATACAAAAAGCTGACTCTAACTAAAGTTTCAAGATACAATTTGCTGTCCATTAATTTCAAGATCCCAACTACAGTTTTCTGTAGACCACAGAACAATAAGTGCAATATAACTAAGTAGTGAAGGAGACCCAACAAAGACTTATTCAGTTTTACTGTGTTCTGTATACTAGAAAGACACTTGCCATGGATCATCTCATATAACTCCGTCAGGGGACACAGAAGTCTGTTGTCAGTAGTTTGGGGGCAGTCACAAAACTAGAGTCAATTCAAGAATTCTGGGAAGGAAAACAACGATAGTATTCCTATAATACTGTAGGAATTATGGTTTACAGAATCTTGGCTTGCTCAACACAAAGAGGTAAGAGTGCTGCCAACGTCAGGGGAACTGCCGCTGAAAAGACAAGGCAGCAGATATTGAATCCCTCATTGTACAAAAAGAATTTCTCAAAATCACACCCAGAAACTGCTGCAATTCTCCAAAATCTCTGAAAAACTTCACACCAACCATTTCAAAATACTGCTGCAAAATAAGTAGAAAACAAATAATGAGAATTCTCTGTGAATGTCACATCTGGCCACAACTGCCTCTGTTCCAGTCCATCTCATGCAGAGCACTTTAATTTGATGATGGAGTATGGCTGCACGCACCCAAACCATGGCTTGTGTCGGATTACATTCAATTCATGATGGGTTTCTCTTAGTGTCATGGTGCCTTGAGAACTATGGATGAGTGCTCAGTATCTGCAAGGGTCCAGTACCAAGATTTAGCTGATAATCACAAGGTAGGGAGATATCTGCAGAAGAGAACTTGGATTTGCTTTAAAGTACAAAATATATTTGCTATAGGTACTTCAAGCACCCTTGGATCCATGAGTCAAACGGCAAAGGCAGAATAACTAACGTGGAAACTTAGACCTATTCCAAACTTATAATTTAATTGGCAAATGAGTCAGGATAGTAAGTCCAAACAAAGTACAGGTTTGCTGCTGAAATTCAGAGACCCAGTAAGTATGTGTCTTTTCTGTGAATATGTAAATACGCTGTTCATCTTGCAGATGCCTTAGACCACTGAACCCATAGAGTCTTTGAATGCCTCCTAATGGTCATACGATATTTCTGAGCCTCTGGCGTACATTTATCTTCTATGGATCTATTCTATATGCTAACTCCAACTGAACAGGTCCAATCAGAATGATTTTTGTCAAAATAGTGGATAAGCCTGAATAATTTGGGATAGAGAGCTGAAGAGTTGACTTAGGACACTGACTTAAGACACTGAAGCTTTGATTCTGTCCCTGCCAAGAAAAGACAAACTGCCTTTCAGAGTCTTTAAGTAAATACAGAGAAAAGAGCATTCTCAAGATCAACAGCAACATACAAAGTACTTAGCACTCTTTTTATTTGATTTGAGTCGCCGATTGCTTCCTTTTATTGTTGAACATATGGAAAATGTGAAGGAAAGTATGCTGGTGAGGGTAATACAAGTGAACGAGTACTACCTCCACTTTTAGTGCAGAACAAGGAAGTGTCAGTCAGAGATGGCAGTATAAAAATTAAAAAAAAAAAAAAAGAGTATTCAGTTGTGGAACTTTTCCAGATAAATTTGCAATGCCATTTTAAAAAATGGAAAATAAAGGCTTTTTTTGAGGAAAAAAAATCAGTAAAAATTAAATTAAGAAAGGATTTCTCCAGACACCTTAGTAGGACAAAGGAGAGGGCGTGGGGACTAGACGCTCTAGTGGTGAAAGGCCCCAAACCAAACTCTGCTTCCACTTTTACTGTGAATGTTATCAATGCAACAAAGGAGTATTGTGTGATTAAGACAAGCTGTGCTCGTGACACACGATGCAAGTGGGGACAGGGAGTACAAGGGGTGCTTGACCGCCATAGATGAATGTTTCTTCTAAGCATTTACTCCCTGGGTAAGTGTATTGAGCCACAATAACGATCCGGCTGTTTTCAGCCCAGAAACTTTAAAGGAGGTCCAATTTTCCAGATACTCCTTTGCTTTTCAACTAGTCTCATCTAGGGAGGCATGTGTTTATTAAATCTTATCTAACCAGGCATATATAAATTAAAATATATATCACATATATCTTACATATAATAAAAAATAAGCTAACTATATATATATATATATATATATATATATATATATATATATACACACACACACGTATGTACTATATATATTTATTTAATTTTCTGGATAATGCGAACAACATTTTATGAGAAAAAGTTAGCAAATTACTAACACAGTGACTATAACTATGCAAGTGCAGTTTGAATTTACCTAACTTGAACTAGTGTTGAATATTCATCATAGATTTTATGATGTATAAATTGCAACTGCCCTTTGGAAGCCAAAGCAAACAAACAAAACAAAGCTTTGGGACTCTTAGATCTGTGTAGTCACTGATATGTTAATTGATGTGAACTGGATTTTAAAATTCCCGACTTTAAAAGTTAATATTTAGGGGCGCCTGGGTGGCTCAGTCATTAAGCGTCTGCCTTCGGCTCAGGTCATGATCCCAGGGTCCTGGGATCAAGCCCTGCATCGGGCTCCCTGCTCAGTGGGAAGCCTGCTTCTCCCTCTCCCACTCCCCCTGCTTGTGTTCCTGCTCTCGCTGTCTCTCTCTCTGTCAAATAAATAAATAAAATCTTTAAAAAAATAAAAAATAAAAAAATAAAAATAAATAAAAAGTTAATATTTAAAGTACCTAAAGAATTAAAGAAAACATGTCATGGTTGAACAATCTGTTTAATTAAGTAAGTTATTTTGCAAAATATTAAGTTATTCAATTTTATAGAGGTAATGTACTTTAGGAGGCTGGTCAACTAATTAGAGAGATTATTTTTTTTCCATGTTTGGAAGTGTACTATCACAGACATTAAAGAGGATTTCAAAAGAGTTTAAACAAACTTAAAAGAACATGTGATAATATTTTTAATAGAAAGGTTATTTTAAACTAATAAAAACTTGAAGCAATCAGTTGTAGGCTGAAACAAAGATACATGTGAATTAATTATCAGTTGCAATTCTGATGTACTGTTTCTAGCATATTATATTATCTACATAACACACCCACCAATGAAAACCTAATATTTAAAGGGTATAGTTAAACATACTAAGTAAGCAGGTGTGATTTAAAATAAAAATAACAAAGGATAATTAAGCCATCCATTTGTTGTTGAGTCCATAGCCTAACTAAATTTTTCAGAGCAATTCAGTCTTGTTGGTTCAGGACTTCTGGTATGCTACATCAGTCTGATAGACGGATATCAGTTTGTTTTATATCACAAGCAAGAGAATTAGCCACATTCGTATTCCCAGTCTATCTGCATGTAAGCCATTTTTTCATTCAGTACAACCTCTGATTACCTCATTCATTCAAATATAACATTTCTTTGTAAATCCCCCAAATTTTATCAGCAATATGACATTTTTTTTCTAGAATCCACCAACTGCTGTACATTTCTACTTCACCCCCTTATAATCTTCTCAAATGGAATTTGTTCACACACACGCACACACACACACACACACACACACACACACACACCCTATTATCTGCAAGACCTGAACTACCAACCCCTTGAAATAAATGTCTTAATTATTTTAAACACCACCCCACTCTTCTTGTCTATAAATACGCTTTATTTGTGCCTCAGCATGTGAAAGATAATATCATTAGCCATTTCAAATTTCTCATTTTTAAAAGAAACTCTGATACATAGCTTTTCCCCAGTGTAAATAATTCATCTTTCTGCCGTGATCAATCTCTCTAAACTTCCAAAGCGTAATTTTCCAACTATTGCCTGTAATTTCCCTTCACCAAACTCTTTGCATCTGCTATGACTTCTGTGCTCCTTTTTTGCCTATTTTACAAATAATCTTAAGACTCACTTTAAATTAAACTTATTATACTTTTTTATTGACCACCAAATGTGAAAGCAATTTCCCTTTACTTGAGAATCATACAGAATGAAAAATACGTTGTTCATTTTATTCTCACCTTTTACAGCATAGAAATTGGCAAGATTTAAACAGAACATATGGAACGAAGACTGCTTATCACACTGTTCAATCTACTCTCTGTTGTGGAAGATAAAAAATCAGGTACATTTTCTGTCTCTCTGAATTTTAAAAGAATCTGCACATCCAACTACAGAGTGAATTAGACCAAGGCGTATGGACTCCTGGAAAGATGAAAGATGGCAAATAGTTAAACTAACAATCTTCAAATAATTATTTTAATGAGGGCAGCGAAAAATAATTTTCTATTAACAAGATTTGGTTTCTTCCTCTTATATCTAAATTAGCCAGTTATAAGTGCATTTATTATGTGATTTTTCTGAAGCAGGCATTTTGTTAGAGAAAAGGAATATTAAGCAATTTTAACATTTATATAATAAATTTAAAATAACCTTTACAGCTGAATAGCATACTAATTTATAATATCAGAACCAAAAATTAAGCTTGTGATTGTGTCTGGGGTGGGATTGATTTTTTTTTTTTTTTTTACTAATAGACTATATTTTTGAGTAGTTTTAGGTTTAGAGAAAAATGGAACAGAAAATAGAGTTTTCGTATACTTCCTTTTCCCTGACCTTCCTCCACCCCCACAGTTTCCCTATTATTAAAACCCTGCTTTTACTAGTGTGGCATTGATTATCAGATTCAACAAATGAGTAATGTCATGTACCCGTATTTATAGTATTGTACAAAATATTTTCAGTGTCTTAAAAATCCCCTGTGATCCAACTATTCATTCTTTTTTTTTTTGCATTATTGCAAAATAAATTTATTTGAAGATACACGGTCTTATAAAAGGTCAGAGGCAATTTGAGATCCCAGATTCAACTTGTCTCATACAAAGATTCAACTTCAAGTAGCACAATTTCGTGTCTGCTTTTAATCCTGAACGTTCCTGAATCACGAAATAGCCAACAACTATACATTCTTCCCTCCGTCCCTCCCCCTGAAACATTGGCCACCGCTGATATTTTTACTATCTCTATAGTTTTGCCTTTTTCAGAATGTATGTAATTAAAACCAGATAGTATGGAGACGTTGCAGATTGGCTTCTTTGCTTTAGAATGCATTCATTTGAGTTTTCTCCATGTTTTTTTTTTTTTTTCCTGGCTTGAGAGTTCACTTCTTTTTATGGTTTAATAATTTTCCATTGTGTGCATGTATCAGAGTTTAACCACTCAACGTATTGAAGCGTATCTTGGTTGCTTCCAATTTTTGACAATTATGAATAAATTTGCTGTAAATGTTCATGTGCAAATTTTTGTTTGCACAGAAATTTTCAACTCATTTGGATAAATATATAGGAGCGTGATGGCTGAATCCTATTATATGATAATATTTTGCTTTAGCTTTATAAAAAACTGTCAAACTGTCTACCAAAATGGCTGTATCATTTTGCATTCCCACCAGCAATGAACGAGCGTTCTTGTTGCTCCATATCCTCAGAAGAATTTGGTGTTATCTCTGTTTTAGATTTTAGGCAGTTTAATAGGTGTATAGTGGTATCTCATTTATTTTTTTAAATTTTTATTTAAATTCTAGTTTGTTAACATATAAAGTTATATTGGTTTCAGGAGTAGAATTTAGTGATTTATCAATTACATATATAACACCCAGTGCTCAACATAACAAGTACCCTCCTTAATACCCATCACCCATTTAACCCATCCCCCATCCACCTCCCTCTATCAACCCTCAGTTTGTTCTCTATCCTTAAGAGTCTCTCATGGTTTGTTTTCCTCTCTTTTTTTTTCCCCTTTCCCATATGTTCATCTGTTTTGTTTCTTAAATTCCACATAGGAGTGAAATCATATGGTATTTGTCTTTCTCCACCTGACTTATTTCACTTAGCATGATATATTCTAGCTCCATTCATGTTGTTGCAAATAGCAAGTTTTCATTCCTTTTGATGGCTGAGTAATATTATATATATATGTATATATGTATGTATACATATATATGTGTATATGTATGTATACATATATGTATGTATCTCATCTTCTTTATCCATTCATCACTCAATCAACATTTGGGCACTTTCCATAATTTGGCTATCATTAATAATGCTGCTATAAACATATAAACATCAGGTTACATGTACCTTTTTGAATCTGTATTTTTGTTTCCTTTGGGCAAATACCTAGTAGGGCAATTGCTGGGTCATAGGGTAGTTCTATTTTTAACTTTTTGAGAAACCTCTACACTATTCTCCAGAGTGGATGCACCAGTTTTCATTCCCACTGATAGCATAAGAGAGTTCCCCTTTCTCCCTTCCTTGCCAACATCTGTTGTTTCTCATGTTGTTAATTTTAGCCATCTGACAGGAGGATAGTGGTATCTCATTGTGGTTTTGAATTGTATTTCCCTGATGAGTGATGTTGAGTATCTTTTCATGTGTCTGTTAGCCATCTGGATGTTTTCTTTGGAAAAATGTCTACTCATGTCTTCTGCCCATTTATTAACTGGATTATTTGTTTTTTGGGTGTTGAGTTTGATAAGTTCTTTATAGATTTTAGATACTAACCCTTTATCAAATGTGCCACTTGCAAATACCTTCTCCTATTCCACAGACTACTTTTTAGTTTTGTTGAGTGTTTCCTGGAAGAAATGGACAAATTCCTAGAAACATACAAACTACCAAAACAGAAACACAAAGAAATAGATCATTTGAACAGATCCATAACCAGCAAAGAAATTGAATCAGTAATCAAAAATCTCCCAACAGATATATGACTTCCCAGGGGAATTCTACCAGACATTTAAAGAAGAGTTAATACCCATTCTTCTCAAAGTGTTCCAAAAAATAGAAATGGAAGGAAAACTTCCAAACTCATTTTATGAGGCTCTCATTGCCTTGATTCCAAAACCGAAGACCCCACAAAAAAAGAGGAATTACAGGCCAATATCCCTGATGAACATGGATGCAAAAATTCCCAACAAGATACTAGCATATCAAATCCAACAGTACATTAAAAGAATTATTCACCATGATCAAGTGGGATTTATTAATGGGCTCTATCAATGTTCGGAGATCAATTAACATTATATACCATATTAATAAAAGAAAGGATAAGAACCATATGATTCTCTCAATAGATACAGAAAATGCATTTGATGAAATACAGCTGCCATTCTTGATGAAAACCCTCAACAAAGTAGGGATAGAGGGAACATACCTCAACATCATAAAGGCCATATACAAAAGATCCACAGCTAATATCATCCTCAACAGGGAAAAACTCTCAGTTTTTGAGGGGAAATGAGTTCCTCATTGTCAGGAACAAGACAGGATTGTCCACTCTCACCATTAATATTTTTTTTAAAGATTTTATTTATTTATTCATGAGAGAGAGAGAGAGGCAGAGCGAGAAGCAGGCTCCCAAGGAGCAGGGAGCCCGATGCGGGACTCGATCCCAGGACCCTGAGATCATGACCTGAGCCGAAGGCAGACGCTTAACCATCTGAGCCACCCAGGCGCCCACTCACCATTAATATTTAACATAGTACTGGAAGTCTTAGCCTCAGCAATCAGACAACAAAAAGAAATAAAAGACATCCAAACCGGCAAGAAAGAAGTTAAACTTTCACTATTTGCAGATGACATGATACTCTATGTAGAAAACCTGAAAGACTTCACCAAAAAATTGCTAGAACCAATACATGGATTCAGCAAAGTTGCAGGATAGAAAATCAATGTACAGAAATCTGTTGAATTTCTATATACCAATAATGAAGCAGCAGAAAAAGAAATCAAGGAATCGATCCCATTTACAACTGCACCAAAAACAATAAGATACCTAGGAACATTATAGAACAATTATGAAAGAAATTGAAGATGACATGAAGAAATGAAAAAACATTTTATGCTCGTGGATTGGAAGAACAAACATTCTTAAAATGTCTATTCTACCCAAACCAATCTATATATTTAATGCAATCCCTATCAAAATACAAACAGCATTTTTCATAGAGCTGGAAGAAACAATCCTAAAATTTGTATAGAACCACAAAAGACCCCTAAGAGCCAAAGAAATCCTGAAAAAAAAAAAAAGCTGGAGGCATCACAATTCTTGACTTCAAGGTATATTACAAAGTTATAGTGATCAAGACAGTATGGTAAGGGCACAAAACCAGACACATAGATCAATGGAACAAAATAGAATACCCAGAAATATTCCCTCAACTATATGGTCAACTAATCTTCAATGAAGCATGAAAGAATATCCAATGAGAAAAACACCATCTCTTCAACAAATGGTGTTGGGAAAATGGGACAGCAACATGCAGAAGAATTAAGCTGGGCCACTCTCTTACACCATACACAAAAATAAATTCAAAATGGCTGAAAAACCTAAATGTGAGACAAGAAACCATCAAAATTCTAGAGGAGAATACAGGCAGCAACTTCTTTGACCTCGGCCCTAACAACTTCTTACTAGACACGTCTCTGGAGGCAAGGGAAACAAAAGCAAAAATGGACTGTTGAGTTTTCATCAAGATAAGAAGCTCCTACACAGTGGTATCTCATTTTGTAACTTGCCATTCCCTGATCATAAATGTTGCTGAACACTTCTTTATATGCTATTTGCCATCTGTATATTTTGTATGGTGAGATTTCTGTTCAGATTTTTTATTGATTGGTTTTACTTTGTTTTATTTTTTTATTGTTGAGTTTCAAGAATTCTTTGTTTATTTTGGATACAATTCCTTTATTGAGTATGTTTTGCAAATATTTTTCACAATCTGTGGTTTGTCTTGTCTTTCTCTCTTTTTTTTTTTAATTTTTTTTTTTTTTTTTATTTGACAGAGAGAGAGACACAGCGTGAGAGGGAATACAAGCAGGGGGAGTGGGAGAGGGAGAAGCAGGCTTCCCGTGGAGCAGGGAGCCCGATGTGGGGCTCGATCCCAGGACCCTGGGACCATGACCTGAGCCGAAGGCAGACGCTTAAGGACTGAGCCACCCAGGCACCCCTTGTCTTTCTCTTGAAACAGTTTTTCACATAGCAAAAGTTTTTAATTTTAATGAGTCCTGTCTTATCAATTCTTTCATAGATTGTCTTTCAGTATTGTATCTAAAAAGTCATTACTGAACACAAAGTCACCTAGATATTTTCTTATGTTACCTTAGAGAAATTTTATAGATTTATGTTTTATACTTAGTTCTATGATACACTTTTAGTTAATTTTTTGAAAGCTGCATCTAACTACATGTTTCATATTTTAACCCACTGATAATTTATTACAATTGCATGGTCATATTCATTTTTGCACATAGATTTCTAGTGGTTTCAACACCACTTGTTGAAAAGATATCCTTTTTCTACATCTAATTGCCTTTGTCCTTTGTTAAATATTAGTTGACTATGTTTGTGTAGGTCTCTTTCTAAGCTTTCTCTTCTTTTCCATTGATTTTTTTTAAAATTTTATTTTATTGTTATGTTAATCACCATATGTTACATCATTAATTTTTGATGTAGTGTTCCATGATTCATTGTTTGCGTATAACACCCAGTGCTCCATTCAGCACGTGCCCTCTTTAATACCCATCACCAGGCTAACCCATCCTCCCACCCCCTTCCCTCTAGATCTTTTTGTGTGTTTTGTTACCAATGCAACACTCTCTTGAATAATACAGCTTAATAGTAAGTCTTGAAATAAGGTAGTGTCAGTCTTCTGACTTTTTTCATCCTCTTCTTCAAGATTGTGGTTATTATTCTGGATCTTTTGGCTTTACATATAAATGAAACATTAGAATTTCTTTATTAATATCCACAAAGTAATTTGTTGGCATTTTTATTAGGATTATATTGAATCTATGAATGCACTTGACAACACTGAGTTTTCCTGATCATGAACATGGAATATCTCTACATTTATTTCAATCTTCTTTGATATCTCTCATCAGAGTTTTATAGTTTATCTCATATAGATGTTATACCTATTTTACTACACTTATTTTTTTAAAGTGTTTTGGGAGTTTTTAGTGTTAGTGTAAATGGTTTTGTTTTCTTAATATCAAATTCCAATTTTTTTATTTATTTTTATTTTTTTATTCTTATGTTAATCCCCATACATTACATCATTAGTTTTAGATGTAGTGTTCCATGATTCATTGTTTGTGCATAACATCCTGTGCTCCATGCAGAATGTGCCCTCCTCAATACCCACCACCAGGCTAACCCATCCTCCCACCCCCCCTCCCCTCTAGAACCCTCAGTTTGTTTTTCAGAGTCCATCGTCTCTCATGGTTCATCTCAAATTCCAATTTTTTGTTGCTGGTATATAGGGAAGAAGTTGGATTCAGTATATTAAATTTTATTCTGGAGTCTTATTATAGTTACTTATACTTTTAGGATTTTTGTTGTTGTTGTTGTTGTTTTAAGATTTTCTACATAGACAACCATGTCCTCTCCAAGAGAGTTTTATTTCTTCCTTCCCAATCTTTATACTTTCTTTTCTCTTGTCTGAATGAGTTAGCTAGGACTTCCAGTATGATGTTGAAATAAAGTGGTGAAAAGTGATATATTTTTGTTACTGATCATAGAGGGAAAGATTCTAATGTCTCACAATTAGTATAATGTGAATCGTAAGTTTTTGTAGATGTTCTTTACTCAGTTGGAGAAATTCCCCTCTATTCCTAGTTTGCTGAGAGTTTTTAATCATAAATGCATGTTGGGTTTTGTAAAATGTTTTTTGAGTTTTTTTGTTTGTTTTTACATTTATTGACATAATTATATGGCTTTTCTTCTCTAGACTGATAATGGGAAGGAGTAATTTAATTGATTTTGAATGTTGAGTGTACATGCATAGCTGGAATAAATCCCATGAGGTTGTGGTGTGTAATTCTTTTTATATGTTGTTGGATTTATCTTGTAAATATTTTATTAAAGATTGCTGCATGAGTATTCATGAGACATACTGTTCTCTAATTTCTTTTCTTGTGATATCTTTGCCTGGTTCTTATATTAGGGTATTGCTGGCCTCGTAGTATGAGTGAATAAGTGTTCCTTTTGCTTCTATGTTCTGGACAATATTGTAGAGAATTGCTATCATTTCTTCATTAAATGTTTCATAGAATTCAACAGTGAAACCAGCTGTGCCTGATAATTTCTGTTTAGGAAGGCTACTAATTATTGATTACATTTTTAAAATTGATACAGGCCTGTTCACATAAACGATTTGTCCTTGTATGAGCGTAGTAGAATGTTTTTTTTCTAAGAAATTGGCACATTTCATGTAGGTTATCAAATTTGTGTGGATAGAGTTTTTCATAATGTTCTTTTATTATCTTTTTAATGTCCATGGAATCAGTAGTGATGTCATCATTCATTCCTGATATTAGCAGTTTGAGTCTTGTCTGTTTATCTTACCTAGCTTGCCTAGAGGTTTATCAATTGTATTGATCTTTTCTTTTTTAAAAAAAGTAAAAAATATTTTTTTATTTGTGTTAGAGAGAGAGAGAGAGAGAACTCGCGGGTGGTGGAGGGGCCGAGGGAGAGAAAGAATCCTTAGGCAGACTCCCACTGAGCCAGGAGTCCAAGGCAGGGCTTGATCTCAGGACACTGACATCTTGACCTGAGCCAAAATCAAGAGTTGGATGCTTAACTGACTGAGCCACCCAGGTGCCCCCTGTATTGATCTTTTCAAAGAATTAATTAGCTTTGGTTTTATTTGCTTTCTCTATTTTTTTTGTTTATAATTTCATTGGATTATGCTTTCATTTTTATTATATTTTCTTAGCTTACTTTGGATTTAAATTATTATTCTTTTTCTAGTTTTCTGAGGCAAAACCTTAGATTACTATTTTAGATTTTTCTTCTTTTCTAATTGACATATTCAATGCTATAACTTTTCCTCTAAGCGTTGTTCTCACTGTATCCCACAAATTTTATGTTATATTCCCATTTCCATTTATTTCAAAATATTTTTACATTTCTTTTGAGATGTTACTAAATTACATTGCTATTTTTTTTTTAAGATTTTATTTATTTGACTGAGCCAAAGGCAGACACTTAACGACTGAGCCACCCAGGTGCCCAAACACTTTATTTTTTTTTTAAGATTTTATTTATTTATTTGACAGAGAGATAGAGAGAGAGCACAAGCAGAGGGAGCAGCAGAGGGAGAGGGAGAAGCAGACTTCCCGCTGAGCAGGGAGCCTGATGTGGGGCTCCATCCCAGGACCCTGGGACCATGACCTGAGCGGAAGGCAGCAGCTTAACTGACTGAGACACCCAGGTGCCCCTCTGTCAACACTTTAAGTAATTCACTTTCCTCTCTTCTTGCTTGTAAAATTTCTAAATACAAATCTGACACAATTCTTACTTTTATTCCTTTATAGGTAAATTCTCCCCTCCCCTGATGGCGTCTTTTAAGATTTTTTTACCTTTGATTTTTTGCTGTTTGAATATACATACTTAGATATAAATTATTTAGTATTTATCCTACTTGATGTTCTTTAAGCTTTGTGAACCTATGGTTTAGTGTCAATCATTAATTTTGGAAAAACAGCAAATATTTCTTCAAATATTCTATTTGTTTTTTCTCCCCTTCATCTCCTGGTCTTTAATTATGTGCATGTTATACCTTTTGTAATTACCCACCCCCATCCCACCCCCCAGTTATTCGATATTCTGTTCTACTTTTTCTATTATTTTTTTTTTCTCTTTGTTTTTCAGTTTGGGGCATTTTTATTGACCTATATTCAAGCCCATTGATTCTTGACTGATGAACCTATTAAATACATTCTTCATTTCTATTACAGTGTTTTTGAATTGTAATGTTTACGTTTGACTCTTCTTACAGTTTTCATCTCTCTGGTTATGTTAACCATCTGTTCTTACATTTTTTTTCCATTTATTTCAATTAGATCCAATAGTTTGTAAGTTATCCTTATTTTAAATTCCCAGTTTGATAGTTCCAGAGTCTTCCTCAATTATATTCATGCCTAGTTCTTACTTTGTCTCCTCAGATAGTGTTTTTTGACTTCAAGTATGCATTACATTTTTTTCTTCGAAGCCAGACATGACCTATAAGATGAAAAGAACTGATGGCAATAGGCTATTAGTGTGAGGTTTTATGTTTATTTGGCCAGGAGTTAGGTTCTATTTACTATTTGTGGTAGCTATATTGTCAGAGGCTAAAATTTCTTCTAGTGTCCTTTTTTTTTTTTTTTTTTGTCTCTTGTTGTTTTGGATTTCCTGTGAGATTCCTTCTTAAATAGAGTTTGGGCATAGTTCTTTCAGCTGTAACTCCTTGTTATTACACAGGAGCTCTGTGGATATGGTGGGAAGGGGGAGGGGGAGGAAAAGCATTCCATAATCCTAAAATTAGGTCTCATTCTTTTAGTCAGTTTTTGTACCTGGGCTGTGACCTTCACAAGTGCTTCTCAGCTTTTTCCCCACCCTTTAGGTGAGACAGGAAGGCTTGATAGAGCTGAAATAGGGTGGTTCCCTTCTACCACATCAAAGACTAAAGGGCTGGAGTTAAGTATTTCCTTTCCCATAGATTGACTATGCTTTAGTAAAATAGCTACCCTTGTAGTCAGACCTTTGTAACAGAGGACAGAGTGCTTTTAGAATTTTTCAAAGTGGTTAATTTCCCTCTTTCCTGCCAGAAGTATGAGATGAGGGGTCTTTCTTCAGTCTTCTGAGAACCTCGTAGGGTCCCAGAAGTATTAGTCACAAAAATGTGGGGATTCCCCTCAAGATGTGTCTCCAGGAATTTAATCTCTCAATCTAGTCCATCCAGTCTCCAGAAATTAGTCAGTATGCCTACCAGGCTAGTCCCCCCAGTCTCCAGAAATTAATCAGTATCCTTTAAGTCCCTATCAGTGGCTGGCTCCAGCGACATCTTTTGCTTCTGGTAAGTTGTGATTCTCCTTATTCACCAGTCTTTCCAGTTTTCAGGAGGCAGTTTGCTTCATTGTTATTTTGAGGACAGAAGTGATGACTCTGAAGCTCTATACATGTCACTTCACTGTATTAGGATATGGGCGTGTCTATGAATGCCCCTTGCTACTGCTGCCTGTGGTTGGCATGTGTTTGCACTCATATATTTGTGAATGCTATTTATTTCAGCAGAGGTAGGAACTATTTACACTTTACAAGCTATGTAAAATGTCAGTGGTGTACATTAAATAGTGCTAAACAGTTTGTTTGGTTTTTTTAATATGTTTTTAAATAATGTTTCAGCATCTATTAAAATTTGGCCCACTACATAGATGCTTACCCCATCTCCAACCACACATATCCCTGGAGTCAGGAACCCTGAACTTTTTTTAACTATACCTTTATTAGAATTCAGGAGAAAAGGAGGATATCCTTTGTGTTCACATTCCTTCATTCCTCTGACAAGTGTTTATTGAGGATATATTAGTATCAGGCATTATTCTAAGTACCAAGGATAGACCCCAATCCCCACCACCACCTCCAAGAAGTTTTCTCATCTTTTTTTATTCTTCTCCATGGATCTCTTCTTGTTTTTCTTATTTGTCTGCAAATACTTAGAGCTCTGATTGTTTATGATCTGTCTGCACTTATGCTCCATTTTTCCTTTGGCTGGGATTCTCCAGTACCATGTTGTTGTTTACTTGATTCTGGCAAAACAGTGGAAATAGTAATTGTTCTATAAAAATTTTGACATAATTTCCTCAGGCTGTCTACTCTACTTCCTTATCCACTTATTTGCATGTAAGGTGTAACACTTAAAAATGTGTTTTTCCATTTACTTTATCTAATCATCTCTAAAATTCTTCTGTATGTTGATTAAGTATTCCACATCAAGTTTAGACACAATTCAACCATGAGGATTTGGTGTTATACTTAAAGATTCTAACATGCCATTTTGTACTTTCACTGTTTGATTGCTTTTGTTACACCTTTTGGATTTACCTATTGTTATTACTCATATTTGTGCATCTTGAAAAGGGAGATATGGAGATATGTCATTTTAACTTGTCTAATTTTAGATTGGTATATGTACAGAATTATAAATTTTATCATCACCACTTTTATGAGAGCCTTGCAATTTAATTTCCTAACATTTATTTATTCATAATAATTATAATTTTACTCTTCATTTATCTTTCTGCCTAGAACAACTAAGAATAGACCTGAAAATTTAAATTCCAGTGATTATAACCTACTCACATGCACAACACACCCACATCACAGTTCTATCATTGTTTTGAATATTGTGTGAATATTATTACTTTCTTATCAAATAAAATGAACTTTGTCATTTTACATTTTTTCTTGGATATCATGTACCTAACAGATTAAAAAGAAAAAATCAAGAGACTAGTAAACAAAGTGGTCTTTTGTTATTCCTTTTGTTAATTCCTATTGTATTATTCAATATTTCTTTATCATTACTTATTTTTTGTTAAATCTATTTTATCAGAAATAGGTATTATGTGATGTGTTAGTGAAAAAATGCCACTCTAGAGATGTCCACATCCTAATTCCTGAACCCATGCATTACATGACAAGGGGAAATTAAGTTTGCAAATGGAATTAAGACTTCTAATCAGCTGACTTTGAGATGGGGAGATCATCCATGATTGTCCAGGTTAGCCAGGGTGATCACAAGCATCCTTATAACTGAAAAAATTGAGACAGGAAAGACAGAACCGGTGAGGTGGCAATGTGAAATAGCCTTAATGAAGGTTATGAAGATAGAGAAAGGCGTAAAACACCAAGAGATGTGATGGCAGCCTCTAGAAGCTGAACAAAGTCAGGAAAAGAGATTCTCCCCTAGAACCTCCAGAGGGGAACCCAAACTTATTGATTTTAGCCCCATGAGATCCATCTGAACATCTGACTTCCTGAACTACAAGATAATAGGTTTGTGCTACCTTTTTAAGCCACTAATGTGTTTGTAATTTTTTTTTGAACAGCAATAGGACACTAGTAAAAGTAGGTATCATTTACATTATGACAGTTTCATCTCTTATGTTGTGTACTTTCATTTATATATCTCAATATTTTATAAAAGAAGAATTACTAATGACTACTTTAAACTTTTGGTGGATTTAGCAGTTTCAAGAAGAAATTTTACTCTCTCTTACTGATTTTTTTTCCTTTTGCTATTTGATATTAATTATATTAATATTGCTAGTATTGCTATACTACCTTATTTTAGTTAATTTTAGCATATATACATACCCTATTTATAATTATATATAGTTAAATATATATAATTAAACTGATAATTATATACCATTCTTTTTCTAATCTTTATGTGGCATTGTATTTTAGAATGCCTTTTAAACATCACATAGCTTATAATAATGTGAACATTTAGCTCTCAGATTTTTGTTATTGTAAATATATATGTATTTTCTATTAATTCTTATTTCTTGACAGTTCATTTTAGATAGTCTCTTTATCAGGCTTTTCTATTTTGTATAAATATGTCCCTTGCTATGTAGATGTTTGCATAATTCATTGGGTCTTTCAAAGTGAAAATTAAATATTAATTTACCATAGTCAACACTGATTGTACTTAAGTGTGATATTTTGAAAACACAATACCAAATATGATAACAAAAAAGTAGGAAAAACTCTCTGCATGTATATTTTCTGCTCTATTAATCTCTATTTGGTAATAGCATTTAAAACATGTACCGAATCTTCAGAACTAGAGTGTTAGCAACTTGAGAATAGCAATGCAGAAGGACCTGTCAAATTTTTTTAGTCACCTTTTTTTAGAAGTGTACTTGGACGACAATAAGTCAGACCTTTTTCTGGGTTCAATTAAGCACAGAGTAATTTACTTATTTAAAAGGTAAGTCCATTGTTCTTTTCACTTCCATATTATTTAACATTTCTTCAGAATAGGAGAACTTTTTCTCCTCATCCATTTCTTTTGTTTTTGGCGTCATATAGGTTAGCTTGCATTTTGCTTAGATTACATGAATATATCCATTAAGATGAATTTGAGATCAATGTACTGGAAAATTCATAATAACTTTACAGAATTTTATCTCTACTGAATCTAATAATCCATTTTAAAATGGGGTTTAGTTCAGATGTCATTGTTATTTTTATTTTATTTTTCTAGAAATTCAGTTTTATTTTCTTAAAAAAATATATATAGCCATGTAATGAATTTGGAAAACATAAGAAAAAAAAAAACATGTCATTTTATCACAGATAGTTTGAGTAGCACTGTTCTAGATTTCTTTAGCTGAGAACTGGGTCTCATACATATTTACCCAATCCACAACATTTTTTTTTTTTTAAGATTTTATTTATTCATGGGCGCCTGGGTGGCTCAGTCGTTAAGCGTCTGCCTTCGGCTCAGGTCATGACCCCAGGGTCCTGGGATCGAGTCCCACATCGGGCTCCCTGCTCGGCAGGAAGCATGCTTCTCGCTCTCCCACTCCCCCTGCTTGTGTTCCTGCTCTCGCTATCTCTCTCTCTGTCAAATAAATAAATAAAATCTTTTAAAAAAAAGATTTTATTTATTCATTTGAGAGAGAATGAGATGGAGAGAGCACGAGAGGGGGGAGGGTCAGAGGGAGAAACAGACTCCCTGCTGAGCAGGGAGCCCGATGCGGGACTCGATCCTGGGACTCCAGGATCATGACCTGAGCCAAAGGCAGTCGCTTAACCAACTGAGCCACCCAGGCGCCCCCACAACATTTTTAACCCTTTTTTCATCTTATATATGGTTCCATCCTATGTATATTTTCATATGAAAATCGTGGCACTAAGCTAAAAAAATATTCATATTTGCTTCTTTGCAGCAAATACTACTGGAAGTTACTTTCAGCCATGAATTTTTATGAAAAGCTAGAAAAATAAATGAACATGGTTTTTATCATTCTGTCTTTTTCTGGAAGCTATTTCCTGTGTGAATGTGGACATTAGGGCAATAGCAAGAGATGTCAGAAAGCATACATGATGTTCATACAGAGGTTACAGTACTAGCCAAGGGGAAAATAATCATAATGAGCAATAGCGACAGTACAGTGTTGGCCTTTGGGACACATCCATCCACCCTCATTTACTTGGTATTCTCTTTCCAGCCACAATAGCCATCGTTGAGACACATCTATCTCTGAGGCATACCCTCTGGCATGTGGAAACTCACTTTTTGAACCCTGATTCATTGTTTGATTATTTTTATAAGGCTCCATTTTTGGTACTGGAGCTCTTTGATTTTATTGCTCTCTATAGTCTACTTGGAATATATGTCTGAACATAACATGAAACTCTGCCACAGTAATCCAGGCTGTCAACTCTCAGCTTCCTTGGATTACTCTTTTGGATTCATGACCTGAAGCAGCATGTACTCAAGACTTTTAGCTGTCATCCAGGCGATGCTGTGTTCTAATTAAAGATTCTCCACCCACTCTTTAGCATTCTGAGAATATACTCAATGGTTAAAACTGTGGTTTCCTGATTAAGCTGAGATCAAACACACTGTTAAAGTGTTATTTCATGTATTACTACTTCAATACCTTCAAATTTTAGGGTATTTCTTACACTAGTAAGACATCCATGAGATTTTTTTTACATTTTTATTTTAATAACCCAGTGCTCATAATGACAAGTACACTCATTAATCCCCATCACCTTTAATTCCCATCAACTATTTCACCCATACACCACCCACCTCCACTCAGGTAACCATCAATTTGTTCCCTATAGTTGAGTCCCTTTCTTGGCTTGTCCCTCTCTCTCTGTTTTTCCCTTTGCTTGTTTTGTTTCTTAAATTCCACATATGAGTGAAATTATATGGTATTTGTCTTTCTCTGACCGACTTATTTTGCTTAGCATTATATGTTCTAGCTCAATCCATGTCATTGCAAATGGCAAGATTTCATTTTTATGGCTGAATAATATTCCACTATTCCATATACCACTTTTTCCTTATCCATTCATCCTTATCAATGGACACTTGGCCTGCTTTCATATCTTGGCTATTGTAAATAATGCTACTATAAACATAGGTGTGCATGCATCCCTTTGAACTAGTGTTCTTGTATTCTTTGGGTAAATACCCAATAGTGTGACTGCTGGATCGTAGGGTAGTTCTATTTTTAACTTTTTGAAAAACCTCCATACAGTTTTCCAGAGTGGTTGCACCAGTTTGCATTCCCATCTACAGTGCAAGGGGTATCATTTTTCTCCACATCCTCGCCAATACCTGTTTTTTCTTGTGTTGTTGATTTTAGCCATTCCGACAGGTGGGAGGTGATATCTTACTGTAGTTTTGATTTGCATTTCCCTGATGATAAGTGCATTTTCCTGATGATGAGCATCTTCTCAGGTATCTGTTAGCCATCTGTATGTCTTCTTTGAAGAAATACCTGTTCATGTCTTCTGCCCATTTTTAAAGTGGATTATTGAGTTTTGGGGTGTTGAGTTTTATAAGTACTTTTTATATTCAAATACTAACCTTTTATTAGATATCTCATTTGCAAATATCTTCTCCCATTTGGAAGGTTGCTTTTTAGTTTTTTTGATTGTTTTCTGTGCAGATGCTTTTTATTTTGATGTTGACAACAATGGTTTATTTTTGTTTGTTTCTGTTGCCTTGGGGAACCTATCTAGAAAAAAGTTGCTATGGCCCATGTCACAGAGGTTATTGCCTGTGCTCTCCTCTAGGATTTTTATGGTTTCAGGTCTCACATTTAGATCTTTAACCCATTTTGAATTTGTTTTTTTGTATGGTATATGAAAGTGGTCCAATTTCATTCTTTTGCATGTTGCTGTCTAGTTTTCCCAATGCTACTTGTTGAAGAGACTGTCTTTTTCCCATTGAATATTCTTTCCTGCTTTGTTGAAGATTCATTGACCATATAGTTGTGGGTCCATTTCTGGGTTTTCTATTCTATTGATATATGTGTCTATTTTTGTAACAGTACCATACTGTTTTAATTACTACAGCCTTGTAATATAACTTGAGGTCTGGAATTGTGATGCCCCCAGCTTTACTTTTCTTTTTCAGGACTTTTTAGCTATTCAGAGTCTTCTGTGGTATTTTGATAAGGATTGTGTTAAATGTGTGGATTGCTTTGGGTAGTATAGACCTTTTGATATTTAACATTTAATATTTGTTCTTCCAATCCATAAGCGTGGAATATCTTTCTATTTTTTTGTGTCTTAAAGGTAACTTTTATTAATCTATTGATGGCCATATAAAATGGCTATAAAAAACAAGCTATAGACATTTAAAATTGACATTAACATACTTTTTTATGAAATGCTAAGTGTTAGACATTTTATTAGAGATGTTTTTGATAAAAATCACTGTTTTTGGAAATGTTGACAACTAATAAAATTTTCCAAAGGTAGAACCCATGCAGCTTTTAACTGATTACAGAGAGAATCAATCACTCAGAAATCCTATGGAAACATGATTTCATAGTATAAAAAAGGTAGAAGCATGCCATAGACCTCTATTTACACCAGCTACTGCATATGATCTGTAGATATTGATTTTTCTTGTCACTGCATATGTTTTGAAAATCTTTATTGGATGATGAAAAATATACTATAAAACATCTGGTTAAGAGGAAAAATATATAATTTTTAAAATTATAACTCTTCTTACACTCACTTTTGACTGCTGATTTTATATACTCCAAAAATCTTCCACTTCTGGATAGTTGAACATATTTTAAAATGAACATAAGTAAATGATACTTATGATGTGAAAAGTAAATGAAAACACAATCATATTAAAGGTAATACTATGTGATTATATTCATCTCATGTTAATGGAGTATCAAGTCTATGCTGAAAACTGGGTTACTAAAGTGTAGGTTTGAAAATAACAAAGACATGTGTCTAATATTAATGTGTGCTATTAGCTGCAAATTCACAGAATGTAGTGAAGGAGACATAAAAAAAATACCATGTAATTTAAAAAATGTATGTTAAGTGTAAATAATGTAGATAATTTTATCATCCCTTAGAGTTTCTGTGGATCAGGAATTGAAGGACTCAGTAGGGCCATTCTAGCTCAGAGTCTCCTATGGGATTACAGACAGTGGCTAGAGCTGAAACATTTCAGGGTTGGCCATCACCTCTTTCTTCATGTAGACTCAGGGATAGCTATGTGCTATTTTATGTTCGGGCTAGTTTAGGCTTCTTCACCACATGGTGGCTTCAGGGCAGTAGACTTACATGCCAGTTCAAGGTTCCAAATGAAATTGTTCTAGTGAACAGGGTGATATTGAACCCCCTTTTCTAATCTAACCTTGTATATATGTGTGTATCTGTGTGTATGCAAACATATACATATGTGTCTATGTAAACATACACACAAAAACAAAGAGAAAGAAAATATTGAGCATTCACATGTATAACCTAATTCATTCAGTTTGGGGAAAATATTTGGAGGAAATAAAACCTAGTCAAATCTTAGAGAATTGTCATACTTACTTTTTTAATTATTGTAAAACATTTTAGGTAATTGTAAATTTACATGCAGTTTTAAGAAATAATAGAGATCCCATGTACTCTTTATCCAAGTACGCCTATTGGTAACTACTTACAAAACTTTAGTACATTATCACAACCAGAATATTGGCATCAATACAGTTAAAATATAGAGTATTTCTATAATGCAAGAATCCCTTACCTTTTATGGTCATACCAACATCTTTCCTGCCCTCACCGCATTGTTAACCCATGGGGACAACTAATCTGTTCTTCATTTCTGTAATTGTTACTTCAAAAATGATAGGGTAAGTGGAATAATATGTTTTGTTTTTAGTGATAGCTTTTTTAAACAGTATAATTCCCTGGAGATTCATCTGGGTTGTTACATGTATCAATAAATTCTTTATTTTAATTGCTGAGTAGTATTCCTTGAAATAGATGTACTGCGGTTTGTTTAACCATTTACTCATTAAAACTCATCTGAGTTGTTTCTAATTTGGGGCTATTATGAATAAAGCTGCTATAAGCATTCAATAGAGGTTTTGTGTGAAAATAAGTCTTAATCTGTTTGGGATAGATGCCCAGAACATTTCCTGTACATGTTTTATTAGATTTACAACTAACATTTTATCTTTTTTAAGTGATGGCAAATTGTAATGTAGTTATAATTTCACTGTCCAAATATTTCTTGGTAGTGTATAGGAGTACATGTGATTTTTGCATGTTATCTTGCAGTCTCCCACCTTATTAAACTCACTTTATTTATTTATTTATTTATTTATTTATTTATTTATTTATTTATTCATTTTAGAGAGAGAGCATGAGCAGGGGGAGGGGCAGAGGAAGAGAAACAAGAAGACTTCCCACTGAGCATGGAGCCCAACTTGGGGCTTGATCCCAGGACCCTGAGATCATGACCTGAGCTGAATTCAGAGGCTTATCTCACTGAGCCACCCAAGTGCCCCAAAACTCACTTATTTCAGAAGTCGTTCTTGCAGATTCCTTGGTGTCTTCCATGTAGATAAACATTTCATCGTTAAGCAGGGTCAGATATTTTCTTCCTTCCTAAGATCTACAAATTTTACTTTCTGACTTGCCTCATTGTACTAGCTAGAACTCCTAGCACTACATTAAATAAGAATAGTGATATTAGATAACTTGCCTTGTTTCTGATCTTAGCAAGCATACATTCTGGCTTTTATCATTAAATATTATATGAGCTAAAGGTTTTTTGAAGATGTTATTTATCAATATTTTTTCTGAGAGTTTTTTATCATGAATTGGTATTAAGTTTTGTCTATTGCTTTTCAGCATAGATTGATATGAAATTATGAATTTCTTCTTTTGTCTGTTAATATGGTGGATTACACTGATTGACTTTGGAATATAGAACCTGCTCTGCATCTTTGGTATAAAGCTTTCTTGCTCATAATAATAATAAAAATAATATATGCTCCAAGTTTATAACAAAGCATTACTTTGGGTTACTGGAGTTATACTCCAAGTATGGGTGCAGTTGCTTTGCATACAAAAGAGCTGCTATGTTCCGCTAGAAATCAGTGGGCTTCACATTTGGTATAGTATGACCCAAGAAAGAACCCCAAATTTAATAGGTTCCTTTACTTCTTACACATTCTTGAAAATCTTGAGTTGATTTGCTTTAGCAAGTACTATTTTTGTTTAATTCATTTTAATTCAAAATGGTTTTCAAACTTGTCAAGATGGCACCCTTATGCTCTTACACCATTATCAACATTAGACATTTTTTTTTTCCATTTCTGGTATTATACAGTAGTCTTGTATCATTTTATATCCTTGTCTTCAGAGCCTGTTTTTTTTTTAATTTTTTTTTTTTAAGATTTTATTTATTTGCGAGAGAGACAATGAGAGACAGAGAGCATGAGAGGGAGGAAGGTCAGAGGGAGAAGCAGACTCCCTGCCGAGCAGGGAGCCCGATGTGGGACTCGATCCCGGGACTCCAGGATCATGACCTGAGCCGAAGGCAGTCGCTTAACCAACTGAGCCACCCAGGCGCCCCAGAGCCTGGTTTTAAGTAAGTTTCCTTTTGTGTATGTGTTCAATAGAAATGAACTCAATCTGACATGCTCAGGTGATACTTATTAAAGGTTTGGGAAAGAGATTATGAGTTCCTGTAATATACGGCAATATAAATTGCTTTAATTCATTCAATAATTATTTACTTGGCACAGGTAACCTGCTCAGTATTAGAGTATAATGGTGACCAAAACTGTGTAATCTACTAAGACTGACGAAATATTATTCAGATAATTCAGTAAATAAAGTAAGCTTGGAGGTGATGTTAAACTAGCCATAAAGCATAGCATTCTACCAGTAAAAAACATTTGAAATTTGAAGCATATGAGATTTGTAGATAAACAGTGTGATTCAGGCAAAGGACATAGAATGTCCAAAGTCCTTGCTGTTAGAAAGAAAAGGTACTTTTGAATTGCTGAAGCCTTCAGAATGAAGGTGATGGTGAGGGAGGTTTGAGATGAAGATAGTCATGCAGTCAGGGATTTTGTCATATCCTATAGGACATTGGTTTCTAAACTTAGAGAAAAAATAAAGCATTTTTAAAAGATGGTTAATATTAAGACAATTTTATTTGAAAATAAATAATCGTTACTGATCCATAAGGGCTAAAATGGATGTTAAGAGTCTACTTAAAGTTACTGGAGTAGTCTAGGCATTGGTGATGTTGTATAGAAGGAACATATTGGCAATGGAGATGGAGAAATCACATGTGTAGATTATGGATTGGATTTTGTATAAGTACTAGGTGGTGAGGAAAAGGAAGATGGTAGGACGGCAGCTATTTTTCTGGCTTGCTCACTTGCATGAATGGTGTTGCATTGAATTGGAAGTCTTTCAATTTGATAAGTGGGAAGAAATGGAAAACCACAATTTTGTTCTCAATGTATTGGTTTTAAGCACTTTTGATGTAAAAATAAGAGTTGTTCCAAATAGACTTTTATTGTATGAATCTGGAGAATAGAGTAGAAGTCTGAACAGCAGATATGAGATACAGAATTTCTGTAAATAAATAGCATTCAATGATGTGTTTGTGAATAAGATTCCTTAGGGAAAATACTCAATGTAAAGTTGATAAGTGGACACAAATGTAGTTTGATGAAATTCAGAATTCATGAGGGAGAAAGGAGAATAAGTCTGAGAAAAAGACAAAGGGCATACAGAGAAAAAGGAAGAAAACCCGGGTAATGAGGTTCATAGAAATCAATCTAAGAAAAGTGTTTTGAGAAAAGAGTTGACAACCATTGATAGAAGCTGATGGAAGGTAATATAAAATAGGAAAGCATAAATTCCAATAAATTTAGTCTCATGGAGGTCATTGGTGCCATTGTGAAAGCATGTATTTTGGAGGTTGTATTCAAGTTACTTTTTTCTTATAACTCACATTTTTGTTAACTCTATTTTCAAAATTCTTCTAGAATCTAACTATATTTCATTCCTCCAGTGTCATTACCCTGGTTCAAGCCTCATCATCTCTTGCCTGGACAACTCCTTCTCCCCAGTCTTCTCTTAAAATCTGTCCCCAGCACAGTAGTATGAAAAATCCTTTAAAAATATAAATCAGATTATGTTGCTACTCTCTTCAAGATAATGAAATGACTTCCCACTTCAACCAAAGTAAAAGTAAATTTACAATTTAAAAAGCTATGCATAAACTGGCTCTTGTTACCTCCCTGACACCACTTCCTTCTCCTCCCACTTCATCCCCTCTACTCTAGCCACACTGACCTGCTATTCTTTGCTCATATAACATGGCCATGGTAGATAACTTTGGCTCTTAATTCATGGAGCCACTCTGGTAGAGCAGCTTCTCTCTGGAACTTAGCTGGGGCTATGGAAAAAGGAAAAAAATTAGGCCTAATCAAAATGTCATATGGCCAATGATAACATCAAAAGAATAGAGGAGGGGTGCCTGGGTAGCTCAGTCGTTAAGCGTCTGCCTTCGGCTCAGGTCATGATCCCAGGGTCCTGGGATCAAGCCCCACATCGGGCTCCCTGCTCCGTAGGAAGCCTGCTTCTCCCTCTCCCATTCCCCCTGCTTGTGTTCTCTCTCTCGCTGTCTCTCTCTCTCTGTCAATCAAATAGATAAAATCTTAAAAAAAAAAAGAATAGAGGAAAGGAACATCATGATAGAGAGGGATATCTAACATGTTGAAAATAATATAATCTACCCAGGCTTTAATATCACCCCAGATTAATAATATGCCACTATTTTCCTAGATATCTGATACCCATTTGATAATAGAATGCTTAAACATCATTATTGTCATTTAAATGATATTAATGTTCTTACATTTTTTCCTTTCATTTTAACTCTTGTTAGCTATTTTACTAAATATTTTTTCTCTTCTACATTTCTAGGAAGAGATTTTTACAAAAATATTTTGGCTCTCACATTCATTGTGGTGGTTAAGTTTAGTTCATATTTTTACATTCTGACTCCAGAGCCAAAATTTAATTTTAAAAATCCCATAAATGTAGTCCTGTGTTTGCATTGAATAGCAAAATATCACTGGATAAAATGATGTAAATTCATAAGCTTCAGCTTGCTAATAAAAACTCTAGTTTTATCCAGTCATATTGAGTTTCCCCTTCTTGAATGGCAGACAACTGGAGTAGGATTAAGCTTCTCTTTTGTGCCAGTATGCTCATCCTAAGCAGACAGGAGAGGGGAGGGAACTTGTTAAGTCTCCAAAAAAGCTTCTCCCTGTAAAAAGCATAAGAAATATAAAAAAAAAAGTTCTTGAAACCATGATATAGATTAGTTTTTCAAGTTAGTGTAGTTTTTATGCTTGAAAATTTACTTATTTTTTATCTCATAGAAATAAAGGATATATTTTATGAAATCTGAAAAACAGGAAACAGCTGGTACTAAGTAAAAAAGGAAAGTCTCTGTGAACCAGAAATGGAACAGAAATAACCATGAGCAGGGCTGAATCCATGAACTTTCTGTTTTCCATTCCAGAACAACCAATGGGGGTTGGGAGTGTGTTTTGTGAGGTATTTAAAAACAAAACAAAACAAAACAAAACAAACAAAAGATTTAGCCTCATGCCTATTACAATGGCCATCATTAAAGGCGAGAGAGCAAATACTGGCATGTATGCAGAGAAAAGGGAACACTGTTGATGGGATTGTAAATTGGTGTGGCCACTATGGAAAACAGTATGGAGGTGCCTGCATAAATTAAAAACAGAACTACCAAATGAACCAACAATTCCAGTTCTGGGAATATACCCAAAGTTAACAAAAACATTAAGTCAAAAAGATATCTGAAACTCCCTGTTCATAGCAGCATTATTTACAATAGCCAAGACATGATAATAATCAAAGTGTCCATTGATGGATGAAAGGATAAAGAAGTTGTTGTGTGTGTGTGTATATATATATATATATACACACATATACACACAATGGAATATTATTCAGCCATAAAAATGAGGAAATTCTACCATTTGTGATAACAAAAGTTATTATGCTAAGTGAAATCAATTAGAGAAAGACGAATAAAGGATTATAAAGCAACAAACTATCATGATTCTGAGGTGGAATGTTTATGTAGAAAGTTCAGGTGACTATCAGAGAATATTATTAGAATTTTCAAGGAGACTTAAAAATATTGATGTAAGATTAATATAACATTATTTTTCTATAAATTAATACTTTAGAAAATTAAATTGATTTAAAGGTAAAATTTGCATCAGCAACAAACGATAAGATATTTAGGAATGTATCTTTTTAAATGGTGTGCAAAACTGTTAATATAAACTTGAAAGTTTTTGAGTTTTATAAGTACCTTAATAAGTAAATGACCCAGCAGCATAAAACTGTCCATCCTCTCCAAATTTAGAGCTTCAAAGCAATTCCAACGAAAATCTCAAAAGATTTTCTTTTCTCAATTTTAATAAGTTTTACAAGATATTTCTAGAATTTATATAAAAGTGTGCAGGCATAAGCATATTCAAGATTCCTCTGAAGATGATGAGGTTAGGAAGAAGGACCTGCCTACCATATGGTAAGCATTATTTCAAATGCAAATTCAAACCAAATAAGATACTATTTCACCTTCTACAGATTGGTTAAAAAAAAAAAAAAAAAACAAAAGCAAAAACCAACCAACCAACCAACCAACAAATAATCCTACAGCTGTCAAAGGATGCAATAGGTGGAGTCTATTATACTACTTGAGTCCTTTCTTAATATTTAAGCTGGTGGCATCACAATTCCAGACTTCAAGCTCTATTACAAAGCTGTCATCATCAAGACATTATGGTACTGGCACAAAAACAGACAGATAGATCAATGGAACAGAATAGAGCCCAGAAATGGACGCTCAACTCTATGGTCAATTCATCTTTGACAAAGCAGGAAAAAATGTCCAATGAAAAAAAGACAGTCTCTTCAACAAATGGTGTTAGGAAAATTGGACAGCCACATGCAGAAGAATGAAAGTGGACCATTTCCTTACACCACACACAAAAATAGACTCAAAATGGTTGAAAGACCTCAGTGTGAGACAGGAGTCCATCAAAATCCTAAAGGAGAACACAGGCAGCAACCTCTTTGACCTCAGCCGAAGCAACTTCTTCCTAGAAACATCGCCAAAGGCAAGGGAAGCAAGGGCAAAAATGAACTATTGGGACTTCATCAAGATAAAAGGCTTTTGCACAACAAAGGAAACAGTCAACAAAACCAAAAGACAACCAACAGAATGGGAGAAGATATTTGCAAATGACATATAAAGGGCTAGTATCCAAAATCTACAAAGAACTTAACAAACCTAACACCTCAAAAAGTTGAAAATAGAGTTGTCCTACGACCCAGCAATTGCACTACTGGGTATTTTCCCCGAAGATACAAATGCATTGATCCGAAGGGGTACATGCACCCCTATGTTTATAGCAGCAATGTCCACAATAGCCAAACTATGGGAAGAGCCAAGATGTCGATCGACAGATGAATGGATAAAGAAGATGTGGTATATATATACAATGGAATATTATGCAGCCATCAAAAGGAATGAAATCTTGCCATTTGCAACGACGTGGATGGAACTGGAGGGTATTATGCTGAGCTAAATAAGTCAATCAGAGAAAGACATGTATCATATGATCTCACTGATATGAGGAATTCTTAATCTCAGGAAACAAACTGAGGGTTGCTGGAGTGGTGGGGGTGGGATGGATGAGGTGGCTGGGTGATAGACACTGGGGAAGGTATGTGCTATGGTGAGTGCTGTGAATTGTGTAAGACTGTTGAATCACAGACCTGTACCTCTGAAATGAGTAATAAATTTTATGTTAAAAAAAAAAAAGATAGTAGGAAGGGAGAAATGAAGGGTGGAATCGGAGGGGGAGATGAACAATGAGAGACCATGGACTCTGAGAAACAAACTGAGGGTTCTAGAGGGGAGGGTGGTAGGGGCATGGGTTAGCCTTGTGATGGGTATTAAAGATGGCACATACTGAATGGAGCACTGGTTGTTATACGCAAACAATGAATCATGGAACACTACATCAAAAACTAATGATGTAATGTATGGTGATTAACATAACATAATAAAATAATAATTAAAAAAAAGGATGCAATAGCTGGAGCCTATTAAACTACTTGACTCCTTTCTTAATATTTTACCTCTCTCTTATTCTTTATCTTTCTTATTACCTCACTGTATATCATCAACTGATAATTCTCTCCATAATTCCAGACTCATATGTGCAGTGTGCTACACAACATGTTTATGTGGATTTCTAATTCATCTTCATTTACCCAAACTAGACCTCATTATCTCACCAGCCTATTCTTTTTACTTGTGTAATCTTTATCTCAGTTAAAAACAACTCCATTTTTCCAGTAACTCAGGCCAATACGTGACTTTCCATTTCCTGATGCACTCCACCTAAAATTTCTCAAAAAAAAAAAAAAAAAAAAAAAAACTTTGTGCTTAACCCTTGAAATACACATATAAAATCTGACTATATCTTAGCATGTGCATCGCCACCTTTTTGTTCTAAATCTGCGTTAATACAGCAGCCTCCTAACTGTATCTGCTAATTTCCATTTTGCTGTCCACTAAATTCTATACTCAACAAAATAGATTAATCCTTTAAGAAAATAAATCAGATTGGTAACCTATTTGTTGATGATTATTCAACTACTCTCTATATTGCTGAAAATCATTGTCAGACTTGCCCAAAGCTTTTTATGATCTGAATCCTATTTCCTCTGAGCTCATTTCTTACTACTCTTTCTCTCTTTCTCTCTTTCTCTCCTCTCTCCCTCTCTCCTCCCTCTCTCTCTCTCTCTCTCTCTCTCTCTCTCTCTCTCTCTCTCTCACACACACACACACACACACACACACACACACCCCTTGCTGTTTCTGAGGCATGGCATATATATGGAGTTATGGAATACTTTGAATACCTTTCTTTAAGATAGCCATTTGGCTTACTCCCTCACCACAACCCAATCTGCTAAAATATATTTGCATACTGGGGACTATCTTAACCATTCTACTTAACATCACGGCCCCTTCGCACACACAACTCTCTCCCAGTCCCCATTACGCTGCTGTATTTATTTTTCCATGTCATTTATCATGTTCTAGCATTCTAAAAACAAGAATTCTAGGTTAGTATGCTCATTATTTCACTTCACTTTCTAGAATATAATAAGTTCCTGAAGATAATTTGCTTTTGTTCAAGTATGGCATTACAAATTTTAGAGCTGTGTGTATTCTATAGAAATAGTACATATAAATATTAATAAATACTAATCAAGAACAACGAGTTCATAATTATGCTAATAATGAATTACAATGTGTGTTAATAATACATAACAAGAAATACTGGTTTATTGAACTGAATTTCACATGTGAAACCAGAGAGATTATGTGATTTATGCAATCATGGGCAGATGGTACGGCCTGACCTTGGATTAGAATCTGTTTTATAATCTAAATTAACTCTTAGGTGTGCAAACTTTAGGATAAATAAGCATTATATAGGTATCTTTTATACAGAGATATCCAGACCCAATTCTCGGAGATTCTGATTCTGTGTATCATCTTTTACCCTGGTAACTTGCAGTCTAAAGAAATACCCTATGTGGCTTTTGGTACAGGTATCTAAATTCTCCTTTGAAAAACACTAAATTGTTGAATTGCAACAATGCCTAATTTAATGTTCTCCCTTATTTACTCCACATTTGGCATAAAATTTGATGCCCTAGAAATGTATTTGTCAATCTTGCTTTCATATTGAAGTGTAAAGAATACTGCTTGGGGTGGGATGTGGTTCCATCTAAGAAGGAGTAAGCACATTCTACCTTGGTGCACCCACGGAACGTATGAATTAAACATTGACATAATGAATTTCACAGTTATTCGAGGTGTCAGAAAAATAAACAGTAACAAGCAGATCAGGGGAGAAGACCAGACTATGAAAACAAGAGTGAGTTTACCATTTTTTTTTTCTTTTTCCTGAGTGAAAGAAGTTTGTTTGAAAGGTGGCATACTACATAGTTCCATTTATATGGCATTCCTGAAAAGAACTAGAGAGAGAACAGATCATTGGTTGCCAGAGATTAAGGGTGGGGATGGATATTACTCCAGAGGAAGAGCACATGTGGTAGTTTTTTGGGACGAGGGAGCTGTTTTATATCCTTTCTGTGGTTGTGGTTTAACAAAACTGTGCATGTGTTATATAATTCATAGGACGGTACACACACAAAAGTTATTTTGACTGTATTAACAATTAAAATAACATAAAATAAAATAAGACTGATGTTCATTCAGCACTTCAAATAATTAATAGATCTGCTGTAGGAAACAGGTAATTTTTGAAAGCACCACATGCATTTCAATGCAAAGCCAAAGATGGAAACCACTACACTAGACCTTGCTGTAATCACTAGATGCATCTCCATTTTTTTTTTCTGTTAATTTTAAGTAGGTTAAACTTTTCTGGGAAGCAATAACTTTGTTTAGTCATTATTTAATTTCCTAGAGAGCTGCAGTGTTCAAAGGTTTCGTCATTTAAAAATAACTCAAAGACTAAAATTTTAGGCTTTTCCTGCCTTTCCCAAAATGTCCCCGTATTCTTGTCATTCTTATTAACTGCCATGTTTATTAATAATGGCCAAGCATTATAGGCCTCAGTTCAGTCCTCAAGCTCCTTGACATAAAATGCCTCCCTTCCTGCAGTTAGAACAGTGAGATCCTTAAATACTCAGTACACCATCCATTTGATTTTCCCCTCTGTGTTAAACCTAAGTGTAAAACTAAGTATAAATGAAAAACTAAGTGTAAACCTTTTCTTAAGGAGAAGTGAAAGAATTCATTCTTTAATTTTCCAGAATAAATAATATGAGGTCACTGAGAATAGTTAAGAGGAAGTTCAGATGAGATCATTGTAAGAAAGACATGTTCCGTGATCCTCCACTTTAAAAAGCTCCCAAAATATTTACATGTCAATGTCAACAGGAGAGCTTTTTAAAATTGTAGATTTCAGATTATGAATTTAGATTCTCTTGAGTTGGGACGCAACGATCTCTACTTTTTAAAACCCACAGTGATGTTGATTGATGCCAGTTTGGAGAATTAATGGTCCATATACCTCCATTCAAAACCCTGCTAGAGCTCTTAACTTTATCATTTTAATCCAATCACCCTCAAAATTAGATGTTTTTATAATCTGTTGTGTTTGCTGGTGGTGTGTACCTACCTATTATCAATTGCATTTTATATGCCACACACTAAGCAAAAAGAACATATTTAAAAAACCCTTTTAAAAAAACCATGATGAGACTGAAGTTGAGAGATTTTGTATGATTTACTCAAGATTTCAGAGCTAATAATTAGCCTGTCTTAACTCTAAAGCGTATGGTTTAACCTACAGTAATATCTTTTTCCCTTGGGTCAATTCCCTACACATCATCACAAAATGAGTTTATTTAACAAACTGGCATTATCTCCTACTGATATTTCATTAAATAGAAGTATCACCTATGAATATAACAGGCCATTTTATAGCCATTGATAGTGTAAAACTCATTGCATCTTTCTTCATGCAAACCCTGAAGTTAGAAATATGTAATCTGACTAGAAACTTCTTTAGGAAATTGTTAAGAAGTATACATTTAGAAATAATGTGTCACTGATATTTTAAGCCACATATGATAAGTAACGCTAGTGCATTAATATCAAGAACACACTGAATATATTTGAAAAATACAATTTGACAAATATTTAAATCTGACAAATTTATTGTTAATATAATTTATGCTAAGTCCAATAATTATTTAAAATTAAGTATAACAAATTAATTTTATGTTTAGAAGATAATAGTCAAATAAATATTTTCAAATATTTTTCAGCATATTATTATCTTTCAGTGTTAATGGTAGATGGTAAATATAATCATACAAGATCAGTGAGGGTGATAGCTTTTGTTGGATGTTTTCAATATTGAGAATTTTATTGAGAAAATTTAAGTATAAGAAGTAAATAAAGAGAAACAAAAATAAAGGTAGAAATCTAATGTCACATCTGAGGATTGAAGAAATGCCATAAATTCCTTTTCTTGAGACATTTATAGCAAATTATAAAAGAACTGTCATAGATAACATGAGA
Source organism: Neomonachus schauinslandi (assembly GCF_002201575.2). Taxonomy (NCBI): domain Eukaryota; kingdom Metazoa; phylum Chordata; class Mammalia; order Carnivora; family Phocidae; genus Neomonachus; species Neomonachus schauinslandi. Next base: position 20,724,998 of record NC_058405.1, on the reverse strand, counting down.
ATTGTCTCAGATCAAACATAGCATTACACAAGGTTTTATCACCTTTAAATTAATTGAACGTGTTATGATCATTTCAACTGTGGATGGTCACAGTCTTTAATAATGAATATGAAGCTAAAAATCCTATAGAAAATTTTGACAAATTCTTTTATTTTAAAAAATGATTCATCAAACTGTTTTGCCCTTATAATAGAAATATTGAACTCAAACAGCAAGATATTTTAAGTTAAACAATCTCCCAATATTTATTTTATTTTATTTTATTTTTAAGATTTTATTTATTTGACAGAAAGAGCACAAGTAGAGGGAGTATCATGCAGAGGCAGAGGGAGAAGCAGGCTTTCCACTGAGCAGGGAGCCCGATGTGGAACTCGATCCCAGGACCCCGGGATCATGTCCTGAGCTGAAGGCAGACGCTTAACCGACTGAGCCACCCAGGCGTCCCCAATCTCCCAATATTTTAATATTACATTTTATTATTCTGCTTGATGTATATAATCCTACAGGACATAAAATAAAAATCCTGTTCCAACAAATCCCCATCTGTGTCAAAGGAATTTAAATCTCAGAACTTTTATCCCAACACAAATATTGCTTTTATTGCAATAATAACTAGACACTGTTCCCAAGCCTTGACGCATAGGCAGATATATATTCAGAAATATCATAAAATGAATTGGGCCAATACATGTTCGAGAACAAAAGAAGTCTCTAAAGTTCTATTAGAACTTTCCATGCTGACCCAACAATAAACCACCAGTACCTATGGGGCGCCTGGGTGGCTCAGTTGGTTAGGCGACTGCCTTCGGCTCAGGTCATGATCCTGGAGTCCCTGGATCGAGTCCTACATTGGGCTCCCTGCTCGGCAGGGAGTCTGCTTCTCCCTCTGACCCTCACCCCTCTCATGCTCTCTCTCTCTATCTCATTCTCTCTCTCAAATAAATAAATAAAATCTTTAAAAAAAAACAAAAAAACACCAGTACCTAAGTTTATTTCGCTACCATATCTTTAAATTGGGTGACGAATCTTTTGTTGCTATTGCAAATGCAAAACAATTTGCTGTATTAGAATACATTTTTGCTTTCATTTATTTTTGTATTTTGTCTTTGTATTAACATAAAAGTGTAATCAGTGGCTTGTTGTTACTGGGTTTATTAGCAAACAACTTGACACTAATTCCAATACACGTGAATGATTTATTTCTAAATATTTTAAAGTTTAGGAAAATCATTAACATTTCCCTTTTTTACTTTGATCATAGTAAGTCTTTGGAAAACAATGGGATTGATGAAGAGAAGTCACTGGAAAGCAAAGAGGTTTGGGGCAATTCTTCACTAATTTTATATGCAGTTGTAGGTGACAAAACGATCCCAGCTGCCCTAGTGTCACTTTTTGCATAAAATACACATACTTAATCCATAGTTTAGGGCTTGAATGGGTGTTTTTATGCTCATTCTTCTAGTGTCAGGAAATACAATATTGCCTCTTCTCTAAGGATTTCTCATCCATCCAAAACAAATTAAAAATGACCTTTTATTCTTTTCCTCTGGATATATATATAAATATGTGTCTATATTATATACATGTATATATATTGTATATGCATATATAGAGAGGTTCCTCATAAATTAGAAAGAACTATCTACCAGGGCACATGGGTGCCTCAGTCCCTTGGGCAACCGACTCTTGATTTCGGCTCAGGTCATAATCTCAGGGTCCTGACATGGAGCCTTGTGTGTGGGCTCTGTGCTGGGAATGGAGCCTACTTACGATTCTCTCTCTCCCTCTCCCTCTGTCCCCTCCCCTCCTACTCTCTCTCTCAAAAAATTAATTAATTAATTATTAATTAGAAAGAGCTAACCTACCATATCATCCAGCAATTCCAGTACTGAGCATATATCTTAAAAAAAATTAAAACGGTATAGAAGGTATATATACACTCCCATGTTTATTGCAACATTGTTCACAATAGCCAAGATAATGGATGTTGTCAGAAGGGATGAATGGATAAAGATGTAGAGTATATATATATATATATATACTGTATATATATATATATATATATATATATATATATATATATATATATAT